>NC_022013.1:27893345-27899105 GCF_000317375.1 Microtus ochrogaster
CTGCAGTCTGCAGGTGTTGTGTCCTATAGCAGGAGCCTCTGTAGTCTGCAGGCGTGGTGTCCTAGAGCAGGAGTCCCTGCAGTCTGCAGGTGTTGTGTCCTATAGCAGGAGCCTCTGTAGTCTGCAGGCATGGTGTCCTAGAGCAGGAGTCTTTGCGGTTTGCAGGTGTGGTGTCTGCAGTCTGCAGGTGTGGTGTCCTAGAGCAGGAGTCCCTGCAGTCTGCAGGTGTTGTGTCCTACAGCAGGAGCTTCTGCAGTCTGCAGGTGTGGTGTCCTACAGCAGGAGCCACTGCAGTCTGCAGATGTGGTGTCCTATAGTAGAAGCCCCTGCAGTCTGCAGGTGTGGTGTCCTCCAGCAGCAGGGGCCCCTGCAGTCTCCAGGTGTGAAAGCTGAGATGGCAACAGGGTTTGTTGCTTCACTTGCAGTTCAAGATTTATGAGTCTTCCAGGATGCTTACAAGGTCCTCTGTAGTCAAATTATGATTACTAAGTGCTTAGAAGTTTAATCACAAGATGTATTTCCTCTTCATAAAGGGAGATGTTATCTGAGAGATTCTAACTGCTGGAGGCTGAAGAAGATCAGGGACTTCATAGAATATGTTTTTTTCCCCATGAAGTGAACATTTAAAAAAAATTACATTTCTCAAAGAGAAAAATCACCATTAATCAGAAATTCCTTCGGTCTTCATATCCAGCGAACAATCTCAGTTGTATCCTGGGGAGTCTCAGGTCATCTTATTTATTTGTCTAAATGCTCTGAGATGATAAAGCTGGTAACTCCCCTGTCTCTATTATTTCCTGTTTCTCTGAGTCTCCATGTCACTTTTCAGAGTCAGGTGACAGGGAAAAGGGAAGCATTGTTAAACCGAGCTAGAGCAAGCCAGGGACAGTAGGGCCCGTTTTACACGCTTTAAAGGGAAACCAGCTAATCACCTCCAAACTTCTAAGTTTTGCAGCATTTTGTAATTACGCTCTTAGAATACATGATGTGTTTTTATTTTCATAATTAACAGGAAGTACATGTTATACATTAAATGTGACACAAGAGATATGAATTATGCAGTGAACTTGGTATGTGCTGATGAGCCCAAAGCCCAAGGCACGCTCGGGCCAGCTCCTATGAAGATCTATAATGAGCTTCAAGTACATCGTTTCCTGACGGAGGAGAAGAAAACATCCATCAATGCAAATTTCAGGACTTTTTCCCCCCAGCCTTTATGAATAGTTTACAACTGCTAAAAAGAATGTATTTCCAAAGTGTGACTTAAGGACGGTCTCCTAGTAATTTGGGGTTAGACTGTGTAAGTTCAGAAAAGCTTTTCAAATGTCTAACACACACATATATCCCTGAGGACACCTGCTGTGATATGGGTTGATACTGTAGAATTGAATGAAGACAATCTAAACTCTTTTAGTTTTTATGTTGGCTAATTGGACTCAGCATGGAACAAAAGGAGAAAATATTTGATGTCTTTTATATTCAGATTACAGTTGTAGTATACGCATGTCCAGCCATCATGCAATACTGACTTTGATGTCCATTTCTTTGGGAAGAATTGAAATTATGATAAATGTTTTGATTTAAATTCAGCTTAAGACTTTACTTTCTGTAAGAATGTTATCTAAATGCATACAGATGATCAATGAAAGATGTAGGCTGTGTTGGATATTAAAGAAACATTAAAATCTACACCCCTATGCTGGCTGTGGTGATGCACACCTGTATTTCCAAGGCTCCGGAGGCTGAGATAGGATTTCAAATTCAAGGCCAGCCTGGGCTACACAGTAAGACACTACAAACAAACAAGCAAAAAAAAATGGCAAATAAACAGCAAAGCACTCTGTGGTCCATGGAGATTTTTTTTCTTTTTTTTAATTGAAGATAATTACATCATTTTTTCTTTCCCTCCCCCACCTCCAGCCTTTCTTATGCACCAACCTTTCTCTTTCAAAAACTCAGGGCCTCTACATTTTAAATCAATTACACATGTGCACATACACAAATACCCTGCTCAGTCCACATAATGAGTTTTAGGTGTAGGAGTTGTGTTGTAGGTAATATGAGTTAGAGCTGGCCATCACACAGTCACCTGCGTTTTGTTCAGTTGTGGTTTTCGGTAATGGTCCCTGTCTACTGCAAGTACACATGTCTTTGATGAGGGTGAGACCTGTGCTCACCTGTGGGTCTGAGGATCAATATTTAGACTGCAGTTAAGAATTACACTGGTTTTGTAAAGTGGTAGCTGTAGGTTGTGATCCAGGACCCGTGAGGTCACACTACCCCCAGGGAGTTAACCATCTCTAGGACCAGGCAAGCTTTCCCTCTTGTTGAGTAGGTCTTAAGTCCAATTAGAGACCTGCTGGTTACCACCAATATGTGTGCCCAAGTGCATCCTTAAGGGATAGCGTGTCATGCTGGTTGCTGTTTAAGTTCATAAGCATCCTTAGCTGGATTTTTTTGTTGCTTCTCTCCTTTCAAAGCTTGCGTGGTCTTCTGGTACCATGAAAGCTACTTCTCAGCGAGGAAGCCTTCAGGTCAGAAACCATGGGTAACAGCAATAGCCTATTATATTTTGGGAGTCTCTTGAAAAGCCCTGACCAATAACTCAAAAGGGAACTTTTGTGCTTGGGGCCAGGGTTTTTGCTAGATAGTCTATGGTTCTTGCAGGGAGCATTGTCAGCCCAAATAGGGAAATGAGAATTAAACTATACAAGTATATGCATCCTTAGATACATTATACATAGTTTTAGGTAGTTAGCTAATAATGCGATTCCTTATGATGTGTTCAGGTGTCTGTCCCCCAAGATTTAGCATGAGGTATTGTGTATGAAAATTCAGTAAAACAAGAACTTCTCAGTTGGCTCCCTTAGCACCCCTCTTTCCCCAGACAGTTCTTCCCATAAGGGCTGTCACCCTAAAAGCTGGGCTGACCACACGGCTTGGCTGGCTCCAGGTGTGGAGGGAGACTTGCGGGCTCTGTCACCCTCAATCCTGAGATCTATTTCTTGACTTAACCTGGGGTCCCTGAACTGAAAGGCGAGCTGGAGGGAACAGTCGGCTCTCACTTTTTTCACCCAAGGGGACGTGGAGTTTCTCTGCCCATTTTTCTTTCACTTTTCCATTTTACCCCTTCTCTAGTTTCTCCATTATAAAGTGATAGCTGTGCAAGAGTCACTTAACTTACTGGAAAGCAACACACGGCATCTCTGTCTTCCCTTGCATTAAGTTACGTCATACGTGCAGTGACACATACCAACCATGTGCTGGCAGAGGCAGGACATCCTGTCACGTGACGCTCATTTTGATAGCCCTTAAGCAAGAAAGAGCATCTCTCTCCATCTCCTAGGGTACATCTTCAGAGCCTCATGGTACTGAATTTGGCATGTTAGTGCTCCATAGATCTTTATTAAAGTGAATTTGGTTGACTATTAGATCTCAGTATTTGGTAGGCTGAAAGAAACAATCATTTTAATATTACTATTTTACATTTTTTGAGCACTGACCTACCTTCCTCCCTCCCTCCCTCCTTCCCTTCCTTTTTTCCTTCCTTCTTTTCTCCTTTCTGTCAGGATGTCAACGCTTTTTGCAATGTGGAATTTAATGTTTGGTTTCATTAAAACTCAGTAGTAACAGCTATAAAGTACCAGGCATCCAAATGGGGTGGACAGACTAAGGCCTATGGTCATTTTCCTCTTTATGCCCCCAAAACAACCTTAAAAGTTGACACCCAGACCTTTATTTTGCACACTGATGGATGGAGTAATCACTCCCAAGGCACACAATGTACTAAGCAGTGCACTGGGGAGTTGAGCCGAGGTTTGCCTCATCTAAAGGACCTGCTCTTCTGTGTGCCACCCAATTTGTTTATATAATCTAGATTCCTCTCCGCTGTTCAGGAAGTAACCAATATGAAGTTTCACCATCCCCACAGCACATTTTCCTCAGTTCCCTGAGGATGAATAGTGGGGGCCATGATTTGAGTTGCTCACGACATGGACAAGGGGCGGTGACTTCCTGTGACATCTATGCAAACCCTGCTTTCCTTTTTAGAAAACAGAGTGCTATGTTTGAATCTTCCTTTACAACTGTAACAGAAAGAAGCACCACGGAAGTATTTTCTTACTAAACAGTACAGGCACACATCAAATTCCCACGTCATTTCTATTGTTTGTGTAAGGCCTGGCACTTCACAAGTATTAAACCCAACCGTGGTGGAGAACTGAGGAGTCTACATCGACTGCCTGGTGGGAAGTTATTTGATGCTAACAAGCCTAAAGCTTGTCAACATCTCCAGGGTTAAGAGTGCCTTGTCTTTGATCATCCAAAAAGGTTTCTAGCCCTGTAGGTGGTCCTAATTAATAGGGAACTGTGATCTTTTACTGCCAATCTCCCAAGCCGGGCACTAGACCACATTCTGTTAATGCTTACTGAGGCCGTATTAGCGAAATCCCAGGATCTCCCCAGATACACAACTGCTTACCAACGTGTGTCCTGCTCTAACAGTAGGTTTCAAGACAAAGTCTGATGCTTCTTATCTGAATATCCTCAGGGTTCCTGTAATCGATTATGCTTTCTTGTCACAGACTAAGAGTGTTCCACACTTAGAATAAGTTCCTAGTCTCAATGCTCCCCATCTGAATTATCTTCTGTCCTTGATGTAATTTTCATGATCTCTGGAGGCTGGAGGTGTGTGTATTATGTGTGTGTATGTGTGAAGATGGCATTTAACCTGTGTATTAGTTATTTTTCTACTTCTGTGATACAACAACATGACTAAGGCAACTTATTAAGAAAAAGCATTTAGTTGGATTTATGGTTCCAGAGGGTTACAGTCCCTGAGGATTGGGCAAAGGCACGGTGTCAGGAGGCAGGAAGAGCTGAGAGCTCACCTCTCCAACCAAAAGCAGGAGGCAGAGGGCACACTGTGAATGGCATGAGTTTTGAGACCTTAAAGCCTGTTCTCCGTGACACACCTCTTACAAGGCCATCCTGTCTAATCTTCCCAAATAGTTTCACCAACTGGAGATGACGCATTCAGACACATGAGTCTACAGGAGCCGTTCTCACCCAAACCACCTCAGCCTTTGAGCTCTTGTATCTTTATAGCCCAAGGAGAGATGCTTTTTGTTTCTAACCCAACAATTTAAACACAAAAATCACCTTTGATAACTATGTCAATCCGAGAAGATACTTTCATACTTTAGGGTTTGGGTATCATGAGGTCTTTGTCAAATCTGTGAGAAAATTCCTTAATTCAAGGATTAAGTCAACAGACGTGATTGAGTTAACGACAATATAGGCTGTAGACTGTGCTTGGCCTGAAAGCGTTAGTCTGTGGACCCTTGTTTCAGACATGGCTTCAGAATGGAATTTTGAGTTCCAGGACAGCTAGAGATACACAGAGAAACCCTGTCTTGGAAAAAAAAAAGAATGGAATTTTGACAATAAGGTAAACTAACTAAATCAGTCTTGTAGAATTCCTGTCCTCACTTAGACTCCCACAAGCAAAGTGTGAAAGCCAGCTTTGCCTGCATCTTATTTATTTGCTAGAAATTTGAACTATTCTGCTAGATTTGTATTGGTATCTGATTCTGAGTTTAGACCCCAGTTTCCTAACCAGTTGTGAAGTTTTCATGTGAATTAAAACTTGAGATATATATCTCTATCTGTCTGTCTATCTATCTATCTATCTATCTATCTATCTATCTATCTATCATCTATCTATCTATCTATCTATCTATCTATCTATCTATCTATCTA
>NC_022013.1:27899205-27907182 GCF_000317375.1 Microtus ochrogaster
CTATCTATCTATCTATCTATCTATCATCTATCTATCTATCTATCTATCTATCTATCTATCTATCTATCTATCTATCTATCTATCTATCTATCTATAGAGAAAGGGGGGAGGCCTGACAGTTTCTCTTTGTTGTATTCATTTTTCTATTAGAGTTTCTGTAATTTTCTTAATGATTTAGTTTCATTTATCTATTTATTTATTTAATGTGTATGTGTGGTGTCTGTCTGTGTGTGTGTGTGTGTGTGTGTGTGTGTATGAGTGTCCACTTGTATGTGGGTACCTGTGGTAGTGGTGGGGCTGTGCACATGTGCGAGCATGCTTGAAGAAGCCTGAAGTTGACATCAAGTATATTCCTTGATAGTTCTGCTTTATTTATTGAGGTACAGTCTCTCTGGCAGCTGGAGAGCTCTCTAATTCCTGCCAGTCTTGAGAGTCAGCTCGCATTAGGCACCCCGTCTCTGCCTCTGGAGAGCGGAGATGGCTGGTGGCCATCAGCCTGCTTGGCCTTTATATGGATTCTGTGGATCTGACATTAGTTTACCATACTGTAGGGTCACTGCTCGAAACATCAACCATCTCCAGAGCCCCTTCCTTCCAGATTTTAAAGTTTAATTTAAGTATTCTGGATACAGACCTTTGAAACTGTGATTTTGTAAACATCTTTCCAAACTTTAGGATCAGTTTTTTTTTATTTGTTTGTTTTTCGGTTTTTCAAGATAGGGTTTCTCTGTGTAGCTCTGTAGCCCTGGCTGTCCTGAAACGAGATCTTATAGAGCAGGCTGGCCTTGAACTCACAGAGATCCCCTGCATCCCAAGTGCTGGGATTAAAGGCTTGTACCCACCATCACCTGATCAAATAGATATTTTCTATTCAGTTATATCATTTACCCAATTTCCATTAGCACTGGAATTCCCATGCTCTCCTTCTTCTGTTTGTTTTTTTAAGCTTTCCTATTTTTTAAAAAAAATCTATATTTTATTTAAAATGCTTCACAGTTTCATCCTTTGGATATTTACAACCCACTTGAAATTGCTGTTTAAGAACATACTGTTAAGCCGGGCGGTAGTGGCGCACACCTTTAATCTCAGCACTCAGGAGGCAGAGGCAGGCGGATCTCTGTGAGTTCGAGGCCAGCCTGGTCTACAAGAGCTAGTTCCAGGACAGGAACCAAAAAAGCTACGGAGAAACCCTGTCTCGAAAAATCAAAAAAAAAAAAAACCAAAAAAAACCCACATACTGTTAGCCGTTTTGTCAACTTTTAAATGTTTGCTATACGAGGAGGAAATAGAAACTTCAGAGGACAGCGACCCGGAGGTGGCAACAAAGGCCAGAAGTGGAGTTTTAGTAAAGCGTTTGGTCAGTGAGTAGAGGCTAGCAGGAACTGTTCACACTGTGGACCCCACTGCCCTTCCCCCTGTCAAAGCCCCCAGTGCTTCCTTCCTTTTTGATCATTTGCTCAGCCCCCATTCCTTGTAGAGAGATGGGCTCTGGACTGTTTGATCTAACATCATGAGCTGTCTTCATAGGAACCCAGTTCATCATTTTCCAACATAGTGTCTAATTTTACAAAGTAAAGCCGGCCGTGGATCTGTCTGTCCTTAAGTGTTGACTTTGCAGGTTTATCTTTGTGTGTGTGCGTGCACTGGGGCCTGATCTCAGAACCTCACGTGCCGAGTGTGCACACACCCTACAACTAAACTCCTTCTCTACTCCCCAGAATATCTCTCAGTAACGTCCTCCAAAGAAAATCCCTAAGGAATGGCTGCCTCTGGTCTCTGGAGGACCATACATCAAGGGTTTTTTTCCCGTGATACTTGGCCTCCTGGCCTGTTGACAAACAGTCGCTAGTGTCTGTATGTGTGTGCTGAGGTTTGATGCTGAACAATGCTTTTCAGTGCCTATCAGACTTATTAGCTGATTTGAACAGTTTGTGGTAAGTTCTGGATGTGGAGGGTGGAATACAGACAGTATAGATCTCTTCATAGTGTCTCCACATACTCTTGTTTCTCAACAGAAGGTGTTCTGGTGAATTCTCCATAGTGTATATAGAAGTACATTTTTATAGGAGCCAGTGTCTTTAAAGTTAGGTTCCAAATGTCTGAAATTTTTTCATCAGTAATAAGACTAGATACATGGTATTTAAGTGCTTGTGCCCTTCTTTTAGAAGATTAATTTGCCAGGAAGTAATTAAGGGAAGAGGGCTCAGTTGTTATTGCTGAAGAACTTTTCAGGTCTGGTCGTGGTAGCACATACCTTTAATCCTAGCACTAGGGAGGCAGAGAGGCAGGCAGATCTCTGAGTTCAAGGCCAGCCTGGTCTAGACTGAGTTCCAGGACAGCCCCAAAGCTACAAAGAGAAACCCTGTCTCAAAAACAAAACAAAACAAAAAATGTTTCCAAAAAGCCACAATAAAAGAATCTCATCTTCACAAGTGAGGAAGCAGGAGGAAGTTTGCTTTAAATGGTGACCACTCTGAGTCATGACTCTTCAAGGAACTGTATCTACTAGTGGGCAGAGTGGGACAGTTTTCTCAGTGGCCTGGATCTTAAGCCACAGCATAAGATCTGTTTCTGTTAGGCTGCTTCACTATTGAAAAGTTATCACCATTTAGAGAATTCCAAAACAAGCTGTACCATTGAAGTTGTTGCTTTGCGGGAACTGAAGAACTCAGCACCCAGCCCAGCAATAACTGACCCAGTTCTCCGCGGTTCTTTTTCTGGGAACCATCCCACCTAGCACAGAACCCCAAGTGGTGGGTCCTCATGCCTTCCTGGAGATTCTCTACAGGGAATCGTAGGACAGACTCAGAAAACCAGAATCACATGCTCTGTCTTGTTTCCTCCAATTGTTTAGATCAGGTAAGATTGTCAGGCTCATCCTCTGATGGCAGTGTGAGCGGTGCCTCTGGCCTAGCACCACAGGGCTCTGATCACCGCATCAGCTTCAGTTTTCCACTCTGACCAGATGGTTCTTGTCCTCTGTGCTTGGAATTCTTTGGAAATTTTTCTTTGTTGACTGTGGCTTATATAAGTTTTGGTTTTGCCCAACCACTGGGCATGCTTTAGTGAAACCTTTCACTATTAGGATAAGAATTTGTGCTGTAGCAAGCTGATGGCAGAACATGCTGGCCTTTCAGGGGAAGAGGCTAAAACCTGGTTTTAGCCTATGGAAAAATGATCTGCCATAAATCAAACAATGAAGGAAAGGCTATATAGTACACACTGTAAGTGAAGCATAGGTCTCTGAACAAATGAAGATAGGTTTCGTCTATATCCCAGAATCTAAACAATATTTATATGTATAATTTAGCTGTTGTTTGGTTTAAATGGGCTTTATTGGGAAATGTTATCATTTTTACTATTTTCTACAGAGAAAATATTTTCCACTTTCAGATAACTCTGGATTTTGAATTATACCTGTTTTTCTGTTCAGTCTGTCTGTGTATTGTACATAAACTGTTTGTACCTTCAGATGACTCACTGTATAAAGTATTGCATTATGCCGTAATAAAGATACTAATGCTTTAAAAAAAATAAATGTTTGCTATAAATGCCTGGTTGTCCTAGCCTAATGGGTTAGAGACACCATTCTCTCATACTGCCTAGGAATGCTAACTTTATAATGAATCAGGCATCTATATGTAGCTGTTGGCCTTTCTGGTTTCTCTTCATGTTTTGTGAGTCTGTCTTTGCTCCAATAAAAAGATCCTTTACACTATTTATTTTTACATTTTTTAAGTCTCTCTGTGTGTGTGTGTGTGTGTGTGTGTGTATATGCTCACCTGAACATGTGTGCAGTTGGTTATGTGCATGTGACTGCACGTGACTGAAGAGACCAGCAGTGTTGGAGCCCCTGGAGCCAGAGTGTGAGTGCTGGGAACTGAACTTAGGTCCTCTGGAAGAGTACCAGGTCCTTTTAATTCCCTAAGTTCTATCTCTCTAGCCTCCACTATTTCTTTTTTTTTAAAAAAAGAGATTATTTTGTAAATAGACAAAAATTGTGTGTGTCGATGGTATGTTTTGATGGCTAATCTTGGTTGTTAACGTGACTGTTTTGGAATAAATTAAATCCCAAGTAGCTGGGCACACCTATAAGGAATTTTGTTACTTGGAACAGTGGAAATGGTAAGACCTACCCTAAGTCTGAACCACACCTTCTGATGGCAGCCCACATGAAAGGACACAGAAGAAGGGAAATTTGCTGTGTGGCTGCTTGCTCACTCTTGCAGGCAAGTTCATCTATCCTGCTGCTGAGGCATTCTTTCCCTGGAATTAGAACTTGCTGTTGGGATTCCAACATAGTCTGAAGAACAGCAGCTCTCTAGGATTTCCCTGAGACTCCTGCACCAGACTGTAACTACTGAGACATTAGCATCATGAACTGAACAGCTATCAGATTCTTGGCCCTTCCATCATAAGACAGCCATTGTTGGCCTACTTGGACCACATCCCGTAAGCGACACCAATAAATTCCATTCTATCAGTTTTGTTCATTAGAGAAACCCGACTAGTATAATGTGTAATATGATGTTTTAAAATTTGTATGTGTTGTGAGATGGATCCATCATATGCAATAGCTCACATACTTGTTTTTGTGTGATAAGAACACTTGAAAAAAGTTCCCATCTCATCAATTTTAAGGAATATTATGCACTGTTGATGACAGCAGTCACCATATTATACTTTGTTCATCTGGACCCCGATAGAACCATGATTGCTTTGCTCCTGATGGAGGAAGGTCATTGGTTAATTAAATAAAGAAGCTGCTTGCCCTGATAGGTTAAAACATAGGTGGGAGGAGTAAACAGAACAGAATGCTGGGAGGAAGAGGAAGTGAGCTCAGAGACGCCATCCTCCCCTCTCCCAGGCAGACACACGCGATGAAGCTCCGACCCAAGATGGACGTAGGCTGAATCTTCCCGGTAAGACCGGTGCTCACAGATTATTAGAGATGGGTTGATCGGGATATCAGAATTAGCCAGTAAGGGCTAGAGCTAAAGGGCCAAGCAGTGTTAAAATGAATACAATTTGTGTGTTGTTATTTCGGGGCATAAGCTAGCAGGCTGCCTGGGGTGCTGGGGACATAGCCCCGCCGCTCATATTACTACATGCTCCATTGCTGCCTTGATTAGAGCCCCTTCCATCCCTTGGGAGCACTGTATTTTCTGCCCTTCTGAGAAGCAAGCATGGTAACAGATCAGAAGCAGACAATGCAATGCTCCTGTCTCTGTATAACCTTTCCATATGACTGGAGTCTGACACATGGAGACACAGTCCTTGCTGGATTCCTGGTCCTGAAGGAGTCCTTTCCTCCCCAGACTTGTCATAGCCTTGTCCAAAGATCTTCCCTGCCAGGTTCTTCATAGATGAGCAGTAATTGATCTAGAGTCAGTTAGCTTACCTGCTTCCTTAGGGACCTGTTAACAGTGCCAGTACCACCTTCCTTTGTGTAGCCGGGTATGTGATTGCTCCCTAATTCTTATATTAATCACATTCAGGCTCATTAACATAGAAATAGTACTCCTTATGCTAATAAAATACATTCATAATAATGAACACCCATCTTCTGGCATTTTGACCTGCTTTAGTGTAAGCAGCCTCTGGTGTTAGGAGCAATGCTCTGAGTCACCGAGACAACATGACAGATGCTGGCCACTAGAAGTTGGTCAGAACACACAAAAGGACCCTGGGAACGAGCAGCAACCACAGTATCTGATATCTAGACAAGCTTGGAAAGTCACTTGCTGCTGCTGCTTTTATCAATAAGACAATGATGTTCTTAATCAATAGTTTTCCTTAGACATAAGGCAAGCTTTGCTTGAATTAGTCTCTTTGCTGTTTCTTTTTGTCTAATTCCCTTTTTTTGGCACCAGTTATGCATAACTTATCTTTTCTGTCTTTTATTTTATTTTATTTTGATTTTTCGAGACAGGGTTTCTCCGTAGCTTTTTTGGTTCCTGTCCTGGAACTAGCTCTTGTAGACCAGGCTGGTCTCGAAATCACAGAGATTCGCCTGCCTTTGCCTCCCGAGTGCTGGGATTAAAGGCGTGCGCCACCACCGCCCGGCTCTGTCTTTTATTTTTATGATTTCTCTTGTTTTCAAAGCCATTCACTTCCATTTTGTTGTACTCAAATGTTTTGCTAGTGGCTCTGCTGCTGAAGACTGAACCTAGGCTGCTGCTCTCAGCCGGACATGGTTTTCAGATGGTTGTGTGATATTCCATCATATAAGCTTACACACATGTGCACGTGCACATACACACACATGCACTCATGCACACAAACTGGGGATGGAAACGCAGACCTTGTGTGTGCTAAGCATGTGTTCTACCACTGAGCTTTGCTAGATCTTGCTTTTCTCACTTAAAAAATATCCTGTCTTGGTCAGGGACTCTGATGAGATAGCTCAGTAGTTGAGTGCTTGCTCTTCCATGGGACCCAGGTTCAGTTCCCTGCACCCAAGTGGGCAGCTCAGGGATCCATGCCTTCTTCTGACCGACACAGGTACCAAGCACACACCTAGTGCACATACATACATGCAGGAAAAACACTTATACATATAAAATAAAAAAAACTTTTCAAAGATTCTGTTCTCTCTGTGGCTTATTTTATTTTATTTTTTTCGTTTTTCGAGACAGGGTTTCTATGTAGCTTTGGTGCCTATCCCGGAACTAGCTCTTGTAGACCAGGCTGGCCTTGAGCTATACAGTACACATTTTGGTGTTTCAGTCATGGCTTTTGCTCACCTGATCCCCCTGCACCCCCGAGCTCTAACTCCAGTGTTTCATCTTTTTGTTGTCTTCCTTGTTCCCCACTTTAATTCTTATTAAAAAAAGACAACCCTTCTTTTGTTTTGCCTTGGTTTTAATTTTTAATTTTTGTGTTAAAAATTAAAGCATTTTTTACTGTGTGTGTGTGTACATGCTTGGGTCTATTTTGAGTGCATGCCACATGTATGTACATACCTGCGAAGGCCATTGGATCCCCTGAGCTAGAGTCACAGGAGGCTGTGAAGCACCTGGCATGGGTGCTAGGAACTGCACTGGGGTAAGAAAGCAGTCAGCACGCTTATCTGCTGTGCTGCCTACCCTGCCCCCTCATTGCGCTTGTATAGAGCTGTATGATGTTTCAGTTTTACTGGCCACACATTTCTGGTGAATTTTCTTTTAGTAAAGTTTGTTTTCTTACGTCTTTCCTTCTTTGTTTTTCTGTAGCATCTCTGGGTGGCTCTGCCCTTCTCCTGACATTACTATTAATTAATATTTAAGTGATATGAGTTCTTTCTGCTTTTTCAGCTTTGTGGGCAGCAGTCTCGGGATGGTATCCCAGGCTGGCACTACCCTCGTTGGCTTATAGGAAGTGTCCTAATGACAGAAGTTTATGGGGTCGACTGGGTTCTTGGGACTGCATTTTTCCATGGTGAAGTAGAGGCACAGTGACAGAGGACTCTGTTTCAGCAGTCACTGCCTCGTTGCTGCGTGCTGTGAGATGCCCTTGGGCCAAGACTGCAAATCTCTGTGTTCTTTGTCCCTTATTCATCTTCAGACTCCCTGAATCTCCACATTGCTCCATCAGATGCTCAGGATTAAAACCCAGACCTTGAAAGAGCCCCTCGTTAGCTTTAAGGTGTGCTTTGAGAATAAGCCCTTGTAGAGTGCTCCTGGAATTTCAGCTCAGGTGTGTTCTCTTAGTATCTTCTCACACACCTGCTAGGTTCTTGCTGGCTTTTCTCATATTTTGGGGGGGGGGGGAGTACACAGAATCCCATAGTTTCTGTAGCGATGGGATTTACACTTTGGTTCCTCACTTTTGTTGCTTTAAGACCACTGAGGGAAGAAGGCACAGATATCCTTTCTCTACCCACCTTCAAGACAGAAGCTGGTGGTTCACCCGAGAAAGCCTTGGTCTCACCTGTGCTCATCACTAGAGAAAGCCTTGGTCTCACCTGTGCTCATCACTAGAGAAAGCCTTGGTCTC
>NC_022013.1:27907282-27909169 GCF_000317375.1 Microtus ochrogaster
GAGAAAGCCTTGGTCTCACCTGTGCTCATCACTAGAGAAAGCCTTGGTCTCACCTGTGCTCATCACTAGAGAAAGCCTTGGTCTCGCCTCTGCTCATCACTAATGTTTTGACTCTGATCTAGTTTAGGGCCTTCCTATGTGGCTTGTGTGATCACAGCAATGTCACACGTGTGAGACATTTACTAGAGCCGAACTGTAGTTATTTGGAACTACTGAACATGGGGCATATGTGAAGCTAATTTTTAAATTTTTAATTTTACTCATTGGTTTAAAATTGAATTCAGTTGTCCAAATGCTAGTTTTGTAGGCCTCCTTAAAGACAGACATTTAGAAAGGTGTTTGCTTTCTTGGGTTTCCTTTTCTAGGCTGTCTTTCACGGAAGAATCTCAACTGCTTGAGGGAAAAGAAGAAACGCTGGAAAAAAACATACAGATAAGTCCCTGAGAAATCTTCCCCCTTTCCTGGTGTCCGGGTCTCCGAACTGGAGGCCAGTAGCTTCCCTGGAGATGGATGCCCAGCGCCGTTCTTATGGCGTCCACAAACATGTTGGCACCTAAGGCAAACAATGGTACTTTAGTCTTGAACCTTTAAACAGCCGTCTGCGATCCCGAGTGTGAAGGAGTAAGCAGTGGGAGACAAGAGTAAAGGAGTGTTTCCTGGCTCTCGGGGAGCTGGTGTCTCATGAGCTGGGCACCTTTCTATCCTTGGGTCTCTAGTGTTTTCTAGAAACTTGGTGTTTTGTTCTGTGAGCCCCAGTCTCCTCTGAGACTCGGAAAACACCCATGTACCCTAGAACTTTGCATTCCTTGCTCTCTGTGTTTGGGAATCACCACCACCCCTCTGCCGTAATTTAATTTAACGTTTACTTACTTTTCATACCCCGGCCAGTGCTTCTCAGGGAAGATTTCCTTTACTTCACTGCTTGCTGAGGAGAGTGGTCCCTATACCCTCGGGGGAGAGCCACGTTCTTTCCAAACAGAGCTAAGACGGGGACCACACTTCAACCTCGGGTGCGCTCAGGCTCCACCGTGAAGAGGTGTGAGTGGGTGGTGCTTTTACCTTCTGGTGCTTCAATGACCTGGTTATGGTTTTAGAGGAGTTATCTAAGCCAAGAGCCATAACAGTTCCCGATTCTATCCCATGCTGCGAACTGTTACCCAGCTCTAAGTCCCTTTTCCCACACATCGGTAAAACAGTGAACATGTTAGGTCTCTTAGTCCTAACTTAAAGAAATACTTTCATTCATAGGACTCAGAGAAACAGGGTGCTTGTAAAGACACGTGTATTTTTTTTTAATTGAAAGCATTTTGCTATGACTTAAAACATTTCTTCCCTCAAAGAAAAAAACAATTATTTGCATAAAAATTCAGGTATCAGAAAGACTCAAAAGGCTATTTTTCACTTTGTCCAAGTTTTGTTTCCAGGCATTAAGAGTGTCATACAGCTGTTGTTGCTGTTTTCCAAATGTCCGATGTGTGCTGTGACGGACAACTACTTTTCTCTGGGTCTGATCAATTTTGCAGTACTTTAGTTCTTACAGCATCAATAACAAATGCTTCAACATCATCAGCTCCAATCTGTAGCTCTTGCTGCACTGTATCAAAAGAAATCTCTTTGTTTTCCACCGCCATTCCCTGAAAGTGAGGAGTCTCATTTTCGCCATATTTTGTTCATGTAACAGGCCAAGTGAATCAATGAAGTCTTTATTATTCTGATAGAATTTGACATACGATGCCAATTTAGCACTCACAAAAATGGTTAATAAATCATGGATAAGCTCGCATTCCAAAAATTTGACTGGATTTAGAGTAAGAAGACACGTGTATTTTTTTTTTTAAATTTATTTATTTATTGAGGATTTCCGCCTCCTCCCCGCCACGGCCCCCC
>NC_022013.1:27910890-27936600 GCF_000317375.1 Microtus ochrogaster
CACTAAGGATAAGGAAGCAGAGAGGGAAATCAGAGAAGCATCACCTTTCACGATAGCCACAAATAGCATAAAATATCTTGGGGTAACTCTGACCAAGGAAGTGACACGTGTATTTTTTATGTACGCAGACAGATCGAATCAGGGGATAGTCTATCACACCCGCTTCTTTTCCAGTGCGGCACCCTACAAAGCCTGGTTCCTTGCTCTGTATTGGCTATTACACAGGGGCAGGGCTGGGGTGCCTAAGACAGCGGGGCAGCAAAGACAAGGGGAAATGAGAGGAAGATGGGCTTAGGGCGGAGGGAAGGAAGTTGCTAAGGCCAATTTTCTCCAGGAGAGAGAGCTTGGACAAGCAATTTATCCCTTTCAAAGCCACACTGGTTGCGCTGAGTTGGCGAATGCCCGGTTAATGTCTGAAGGTCTGTTCTGCCATCTGCAATGCTTCGCTGATTATTCATTGGCTTGCTGACCAAATAGCATGACTTCTGTGAGCTTCCCATTGTGCTTGGAGGGACTTGTTCATTAGCAACTGCGTGAAAGGACAAAAGCTTCTTCCTAATTGGGGTTTACCCAGGCTGGATCGCAGGGAAGCAGACTAGGTGGAGAAGGCAGCTGGCCATCTCTAAATGCCCCGCACCCAAGTAAGCTTATTTGATCTCCACAGACTGAATTGAGCTTTAAGTGCACCAAACTTTAGCCTTTGTTAGGCAACAATTTATATTAGCTTGCTGGTAACTGATCCACAGGAAGGTGCCAAAGATCCGCAGGGTCACCAGATGATGACCACTCCTCCATCCCTTTTCTCCCCAGCAGGGGACTGGATTACAGGTGGGATCTTTGCTTGAGGCCTTTCACAGATGACCATTATGAATTAGTCATGAAATCAGTTCATAATAATATGGAAAAGTTATATGCAGATGAAGTTATTAGGCTGGGTTAACTATGCTCTGAGACTCTTGGCCTGAGGCTAAGAAAATATTTTGTTTGTATTTAGTCAACAAGCGATTTAATTAGCTCCTTACAAAGCTTCAGGATTGCCTGCTTACCTTTCCTTACTTAGGAGAACTGCTTGTGAGCTAACTAGTTAGTGTCCTGTGGAAATGGCAGCCCTGTTGGCTTCTGTACCTTCCTGACCAGCTCTCCAAGCACGTGGTTATATGGTACTCTTCAGTAGAGGATACCTATTCCTCGGGCTGTCTGGTGGTTTGAATAAGAAGGGCCCATATAGGCTTGTATTTGGAGGCTTAGTCATAAGGGAGTGTCAGTACTTGTGAAGGACTAGGAGGTACGGCTTTGTTGGAGTAGGTGTGGCCTTGTTGGAGGAAGTGTGTCTCTGGGGGTTGCCTTTGAGGTTTCAAAAGCCTGGCTCAGTGTTGCTTTGTCTTGACGTACATTCCCCTCTGTATGCTGTGAATACCATTGGTTAATAAAGAAACTGGCTTGGCCTGATAGGTTAGAGTAGAACTAGGCAGGGAACACTAAACTGAATGCTGGGAGAAAAGAGGCAGAGTCAGAGAGAAGCCATGTAGCCCCATTAGACACAGATGCTGGAGCTTTACTGGGTAAGCCACAGCCTTGTGGCAATACACAGATTACTAGAAATGGGTTAAATTAAGATTTAAGAGTTAGCAAATAAGAAGATAGAGCTAATGGGCCAATCAGTGATTTAAATAATATAGTTTCTGTGTGATTATTTAAGGTCTGAGCTGTTGAGTGGCTGGAACAACCAAGCTGCCTTCCCTACAACAAATTGGCACCAATGTGGCCAACTAAAATCCACATAAAACCTGAGAGGGCTTGGAAAGGAATTCTAGACACTAAAAAACAAAGTTTAGCCGCATTTATTTTTCCAAAAGGGCTTTGCTTGCTGGCAGCATGCTGTGTCTCCTTTAAGAGAGGTTTTCTTGATTCAGCAGTAGCAGAAAAAAAGCTGCAGTTTTGAAATGCTGGCTTTCTGGGCCATGTTACCAGCACAAACTCTGATTCTTTCTGGAGGTCTGGTTATGGAACATTTAAATGGGGTTTGTGAACAGAGTGCTACAACTTGCTTAATGGCAACATAGAGTGGCTGTGTGCCTAAAAATGGGTCTGTGAGCATGGCTCTCAGAGGCAGCAAACATTTCCACCATGCTGGACTGGGCGGGGCAAGAAGGCAGTGCCATATTTTCCCTAGCAATGGTGCTGCTTATGTTCATAAGAAGTGCTTAGAATTTTAAGAAGCGCTTCTGGTCAGAAAATAATTACAGATATGCAATAAAGACAAATTCAGACATAAAATACCTCTAAATGAGACACAGTAAGTTTTAAAAATGTACATAGGCTTTGGAGAGAGAAGAAAAAGAGTATAGAGAGTTATAAAAGGAAGTAAATCATTAAAAAAAATACAGCAAAGTTTTTAAAGTGACAGGGTACAGACCATTGTCCCACAGCATTGTCTTCCTGCAGTCTGTGAATCAGGATGTAGAGTTTTCGGCTAGTTCTCCACTACCATGCTCACCTGTGTGCTGCCAGGCTTCCTGCCCTGATGATAATGGACTAAACCTCTGAAACTGCAAACTCTGACTAAATGCATTCTTTTATAAGAGTTGCCGTGGTTATGGTGTCTTCTCACTGCAACAGAACAGTGACCGAGACAGGCTGACTTGAGCCTTTCATCTGGCTGATCCGTGACTACTTTGCCAAATGACAAAGGGAGACTTCAGAGGAGCGGCTAGATGTGGGGCTCAGAGTCCTAGGAGAAATCTCAGTCTCCCAAGAGGCACTTCCTGTAGAGGCCTCAAAATACAAATGTATTTCCTGATCTGGACACAACATAATTCACATGTGTCAAGAAAACAGTCTTAACCACAGGGTAGTGAATTTTGGGATTGAACAGATAACCATGCTCAAATTTTAGGGCCAGGGTTAGGGGTTAGGATTAGGAACCTTAAACTGTGAAGTTTTTGTTCTATATTAAGCTAAAATTGACATAAGTTCTAACAAATACCTCAGGAAGTTTACAGACAGGGCCATCATCCTTTGTATGTAAGCATCGGTTGATCTCTGAGTCCATCTCCACCCAGAATAGTAGAGCAGGCCAGTTTAAGATAATTCTGGACTTCTTGGTTTGAAATTTCCCAAAATAATGGTTTACTGAATTGTTGCATGAATTCTAATTGGTTTTAATAGTAAAAACTCAGGGTCAGATATTAGGGCATGAGATCTGAAAGATCAGAGAAGCAGAGCAGCCAGCCACTAGTTCTTACCTCAACAAACTCCTCAGATCTCATGGGGTATCCTGTGTCTCTAAGTCCTCAGACTGAAAGCCTTCTCTACGAAACCTCAGACTGAATCCTGAGCCCCTGTCTCCTCCCGCCTTATATTCCTCTCTCTGCCCAGTCATACCCCTTCCTATCTCCACTTTCCTAGTGCTGGGATTAAAGGTGTGTGACTCTCAAGTACTGGGATTAAAGATGTGAGCCATCACTGCCTGACTCAGTTTCTCTTAGACTGGATCAGTTTTGTGTAGCCTATGGTGGACTTGAATTCACAGAGACCTGTCTGCCTGTTTCCCACCTGCTGGGATTAAAGGTGTGTACCACCACTGCCGGGCCTATATGGCTAACTAATGGCTTAGCTCTGCACTCTGATCTCCAGGCAAACTTTATTTGTTAAAGCACAAACAAAATATCACCACACCAGATACAAGTGGAAACATTTTTTATACTTTTGTGCAATGGGAAGAGACACTGAATGCTAAAAGAACAAACTTCCTGAGAGAAATGTGTATGTGTTTGTGTGTTGTGTGTATCTCTTTGTGTACATGTCTATGCATGCATGTGTGTGTCTGTGTGTGCACATGTATGTATCTCTGTGTGCATAGGTGTCTGTATATGTTTGTATATGTATCTGTATGTATGTTCATGTGTGTCCCTGTGTGTATTTTGTTAAGATGGTTAAGCTTAGGACTGTCCAGTAGGAGACTGCCCAGTGTCAGTCTTTGGCTTTTGGTTTCTGTGTAGTTGCATGCACAGCCCTGACTTCTTGGCTTCTAACTTCTTAGGCTAAATTCTGCTTGTCTGCTAACATGTCAGCTTCTAGTTTGCTTCCTTGAAATTACCTACTTAACAATTCAGTAAACACTGCCTACTGGAGGGTACTGTCCACAGCCTTCAGGCCAGCTACAGTGTACTGAACTCTTGCCTCTCTGCTGGATTATTGGCTAACTGGGCAAGGGGACTACATCTTCCCACTGTATTCGGGCTGTAACAAGGTCAGGCAGAGTCAGGCTGATGAATGAATAATGAGCGTCTTGGTCATGATCAGCCTGCATTTCTCTGTTAAATGATTTAGAAGGATGATTGCTTAAGCTATTCTTTCTCAGTTATTTTACCAGTATCTAGGAATCAGTTTTTCTTTAAATCTTCTCTTGTTAGCAGCATTTCAAATACTATTTGGGCTCACGTGTCCCAGAATAGCTCCCCCATCGCCACCTTACTACAAGGCTGGGCAATTTCTTCAATTGTACTTCTATTTTTCAGGGTTGAGAATGAATCATTTCTATTTCAGACTCTTTTCTAGAGAAAGCATCAGTGGAAAAATCCATACGTTATTCACTATAAGGACATGATAATTTTGAAGACATGACACGGAAAGAAAATGCAGTCCTTTCTGTAGCAATGATTGTCACTTGCTGAGCTCCTAGCAAACGCCAGGTCATTTCATTCATGCTCATTTCTTTCACAAAGATCTTCTTAGCACAGACTGGTGGTAACGCCTTAAGTATAGCGCCTTTTTACTCTCCCACAGTTGGCATCCACAGAGTCCTTCGGTTAGAGTGCTGTCCTTGGTCCTTCCAGGCAGCTGTTGCCGCTGCACCGTGAGGAGGGCTCAGGCTCCTGAGGTTAGGTCTTCACTATGGTCTTGTGGCTAATGAGTTTCAATCTGGGATTTGGATCAGGGACCCTTTCTTCACAGTGAGTGCATTCTGGATTATTCTACACGTTTCTGAGGAGGACACAGAGGAGAACATCTGGGCTCCTGGTTAGAAGGCCTCAGTGGGACAGTGATGGGACCTCAGCTCAATAACCTGCCATATGCATGAGTTTTGATGCGTTACTAGGCTTGAGCAGGTTTGGTTTGTCCTTTTGAGTGACATAAGGCTGATTCACAGTGTTACTGTGGTGAGATGGAGTTATTTTTATGCTTTCATTTTATTTTGTTGTTATTTATGTGTCTGTGTGTGTATGTGTGTGTATGTGTGTGCAAGTACACATGAGTGCAGGTGACTGCAGCAGTCAGAAGGGAATTTTAGATCCCCTGGAACTGCAGTAACATGAAGTTGTGAGCCATCAGACATGAGTTCTGTGAATCAGAGCACGGTTCTCTGCAAGAACAGCAAGTGTTGAAATAGGAGCGGCGGGGCTGCGTCCCCAGCACCCTGCTGCCCACAAGCTTATGCCCGAAATAACACACAAACTGTATTCATTTAATCACTGCTTGGCCATTTCTATCTAGCCTCTTCTAGGCTAACTCTCGCACCTGGACTAGCCCATCTCTAATAATCTGCTGTAGCCCACAAGGTGGCTTACCAGGAAGATTCTAGCCTATGTCCATCCTGGGTAGGAGCTTCATCGTGTGTGCTTCAGAGAGCAGAGCTCTCACCTCTGCCCGCAAGAGTGGAGCATCGTGTCTCTCTCTGAGGCATCTGCCCCCGAGAGGAGAGCTGTCGAGTCTCTGAGCTCACTTCCTCTTTCTCCCAGAGTTCTGTCCTGTTTACTCCTCCCACCTATGTTTTAACCTATCAGGGCAAGCAGCTTCTTTATTTAATTAACCAATGACCTTCCTCCATCAAGCAAGTGCTCTTAAATGCTGAGTGTCTCTGTTCACAACAGTTTAAAGCATCCTGGTGTCACCGTAAAGCCAGGGATTTACTGATGGTTTAGACACAAAACTGCTCCTTGGGTGAGGACAGGGCTGGGCTGCTCGTGAGGCTTTCATGGACAATGCTAGTCCTGTCCGATCCAGCTCCAGAACCTACTCTTTAAGACTATGTTTGTAACAGATGACTTTCTAGAACATTTTCCTTTTTGTTCATTTCACCTTACAGGAGGAAATAGGAAGGCATCATGAACGGAATAAAATTTCCATGCTATTCTAAGGCAGCCTCTTTCTGGAGGAGTTTTAAAGCTGCCACAGGCTCTCCTCTCTCAAGTAGGTAGCTCAGCCTGCCACCTGGACTCAACTGATTTTTTTTTAACATGTAGAAATGATTTTTAAAACTTTACCCAGTATAACAGAAGAAGCTATCTGATTTACAGATTGTTATTGATTTTCATCTTTCTGTGAATTTTTCTTTAAGACTAGCTGATCAAATAAACATGAGGAGAAGCAGGCTTGGCTAATAAAAGACAGTGTCCGTCTGCTGCCGTAAGCACGTAGGTGTTGACAAAAGATCTTGACTGTCAAGGATCATTTAAAACTAATGAATTAGAAATCAGGAGGTCAGAGAGAGCCAGGCAGTGCTGATATGACTTTCCGGGTTTGTCTTAACAAAGGAAGTGTTAACTAGAGTGATTCTCGCCTCCATTCTTTTCCCTCACCGGGGAGAAATGTGCAGCTCAATTTTACCCTTGGTTGAGAAGGTGCTAATTTGTCTGACAAGCCGTTGGAATCGGAGGATGCTCAAGGTACCCTTGATGTCTCAGACCTTCATGCCGAGTGAAGCACACCTCGGATGCGGCAGTGTTTAGGAGATGTTCTGTATCCCATTAGGTAAGGACAATATAAACCACATGAATGCAGATGGGATGGGAACTTGTCCCATGCCAAAGAGAAAACCTTCAGCTTGTTACAACTAAAGCGATTTTGCAATCACCTTCATGCAGCTAAATATTTCATTAGACTTTAACTGTCTTTATATTGTAGGAATCTTAAATGACCTTTCTCCCAGTTGCTGCCCATTTCTTGGGAGGAGTGAGCTTCAAATCCTGTCTTTTATTGATTGTAGTACCAATGAGTCTGTATCGAGAAGACTCCAAAGAGAGATGGGAACATAAATATGAAACCTCTAATTCCTTTTCTTTTTAATTGCATATTTATTGATTTTCTTCATATACTTTCTAAAGCCAAGAATTAACTGTATGAATGACCTTTGCATATTAACTAAACCCTCGTTGGTAAACTGATGCATCATTGAGAAAAAAAGTCTGGTCAGAGAAAAACACTTTTTCATAGCATTCAATTTTTCCTGAGTTACATGGTTCACCATATCAGCAAACACACGTAATACTTCCTATGGGCTAGACGCTGTCTCGAGTACTTTCACTCATATTAACTCAGGTAACCCTCCGAATTCGCCTCTGCTGCCTATTATTTCTGTGTCCTCATGCTTTTATGCCGTTCTAGTGATGCTATTCTGTAATGGCCACATCCCCTCTAGAGGTTACCTACGTACAGGTCACATGTTGTCACAGCTTCTGGGAAAAGACGCCATCCTCAAGTCACCCCACGTTAGAACCTGCCACTGCTTCTTACCGGGACTCACTGATGTAGTTCGTGATAGCAGCTGAGCCTGCCCTGCCTGACAACGTCCTGAAGGTACTGGGTCGAGCACCACACTGCAGGATGTATCAGAGGCAGGGGCTCACAGGGAGAATGTATTAGACGTGCTTTTAGAAGTGCCCTTGCCTCTGTTGTCATAGGTGAATCGCAGGTTAGTCTCTGTGGTGCATTGGCAACTGCGCTGCTTACAAGCAACAATTCAAGGCCACCACACACACATGTCTGCATAGCAGAGCCTTTATTAATTGGGTTACTAATCAGTTGCCTTCCAACTCTTTGGTATTCTTTTGCCTGTATTTTCCTACATTAATACCTTTGCTTATCCTACTGAATTTTTAGACCCCAACGTCTATGCCACGAGGCACTCTTGGGCTTTCTCAGTTGACAGAACACAGGTGTTGGCATGAGCTACTTTCCCTTTGCATGCCTGTGGCATCTCCGCTGTGCTCTGTCATAGCAGGCAGGCTCTGTCCAGCAGCTGTAGTTTCCCATGCTTTGCTTTTCTTAGCTGTAAAGAGGGGAGATCACTGAGCTCCTGATGAGTTCTGGGCTTTGAGTTGTATAAGGTGGTCGGAGTATTTCCAATAGTGTCTGGGGCATGATGAGTGATAAATATTAGGTATTTTATTATAACTATATCATTGTCTTGAACTATTTAGGCTCATATTATTACTAATTTACTAAAGGATTGGAAGAGTGAGCAAATCCCCCCAGGTGCAGCAGTGGCTTGTGGGTACTTGTAAGTCATACACTCCTTTGCTGGACTGGTTTCTGAGCAGGTAGCCCAGACAGAGCCTTATTTTCTGGGTTCAGGTGTGACTTCTTCACCTGGCAGTGGGCAAATCCCCCCTCTCAGTTTGTCTCAGCCTTCTCGTCCAGGAATGGAGGCAACATCTCTGTTCTCTCTCTTCATTGCTGATGGGGTTGTTATGAAAATCACTGTGTCTAGGCACCATGAATAGCAATAAGAGAATCATTAACAACAATGAATAATAAAAAGCATCGTGAAAAGAGTCCCAGGCACCAGAGAAAGTGGATCAGGGGAGGAAAAAAACTACCCACAATGCCAGAACGATTGCGATTTAACGATTACTGTATTGAAGGTCTAAAATTACAGGACAAACGTATTTCTGATAGATAAGAAAGCATCGGAGGTGGAGAATTATGTCAGGACAGGGTATCCTTGTACAAAACTGCTCTAGTGATGGGAAAAAGATTCATAAAGTCTGTCTCTTGCCAAAAGGTATGTCAAGTGTGAGATTTACACTCCCTGAGAGTTGTGGGTTGTGATACATGCCATTTATTTGCGTGTCACTGACTCCATAATCATTCCTAGCCCGGGCCCATTCGCGTCTCGCTGACCTCCCCTTTCCACTCCGTTCATTCCTCATTACAGAGCAGATGTGTGCGCTGACGAATGGCCAAAAATCTAGGGGAATCAACAGTGGCAGTCTAGAATAGACGGGAGCTCAGGCCCGTGGTGATTCATTCTAATTACATCCAAATCTAACTAATGGCGGAGCCAGTGCAGTGGGCAGAGGGGGAGGCGTGTGGCTCCGGTTTCGGCCTTTTTCTTCTCCTGGAGTCTGACCCCAGTGAACTCTTGGGACTTGATAGTCAGAATCAATAGCTCGGAAAACAATAAGGTCAGCACTGCGAAGATTCAGATTTTCTACCTCCAAACGTAATGGAAGCAAGAGTGGTGTGCTGAGGGGCTGAGGTGCGTCTGACCTTAGCTGACTGACTAATGAAAGCCCGGAGCAGAAGGAGAGATAAAGAGGAGCACAGGGGAGACATGGCTCTAAATATACGCCTAGCAAGATCCCTGAGTCTACCCTGCAGGCCCGCTGACGCCTGACTTTGCTATTCTATTAAGAGGAGAAAATCCAAGTTCAGCTAAGACAATGATAGTTTTTTCAAAACTTTCAGGACTGCAGAGTCAACACGTATCCTATGAGCGCCATCTCTCTGAGGGCCTCCACTCACATTTGGGCTAATTCCATTAGTTGGCTTTTATTTCCTCGATAATAACCACATCAAATTTTGTTTGAAAGCAAGGGATTGTTGTTGTATCTCAACACTCCCACTGGAACTTGTGGCGCAGAAGTCAGGGCTTTCTACACAGGAAATGCATGTCCATGGGGCATTGTAGGTCTGCATGTTGCTGAATGGGGTTGCCTTCAAAATATCAGATTGTTCCTCTATATCCCTGCAAAACACTTTAGGATCTGATTAGAAAATGTGGAGGCTCATGCTCAACTTCCTTAGTGATCAGGGAAATGCAAATCAAGACAACTTTAAGATACCATCTTACACCTGTCAGAATGGCTAAAATGAAAAACACCAATGATAGCCTTTGCTGGAGAGGGTGTGGAGAAAGGGGTACACTCATCCATTGCTGGTGGGAGTGCAAACTTGTACAACCACTCTGGAAAGCAGTGTGGTGGTTCCTCAGGAAATTCGGGATCAACCTACCCCTGGACCCAGCAATACCACTCTTGGGAATATACCCAAGAGAGGCCTTATCATATAACAAAAGTATATGCTCTACGATGTTCATAGCAGCATTGTTCGTAATAGCCAGAACCTGGAAACAACCTAGATGCCCTTCAATAGAAGAATGGATGAAGAAAGTATGGAATATATACATATTAGAGTACTACTCAGCAGTAAAAAACAAGGACTTCTTGAAGTTTGCGTACAAATGGATGGAAATAGAAAACACTATCCTGAGTGAGGTAAGCCAGACCCAAAAAGAGGAACATGGGATGTACTCACTCATATTTGGTTTCTAGCCATAATTAAAGGACAGTGAGCTTATAATTCGTGATCCTAGAGAAGCTAAATAAGAAGGTGAATCCAAAGACAAACATATAGGCATCCCCCTGATTATTAACCTTCATCAGGCGATGAAAGGAGACAGAGACAGAGACCCAAATTGGAGCACTGGACAGAAATCTCAAGGTCCAAATCAGAAGCAGAAGGAGGGGGAGCACGAGCAAGGAACTCAGGACCACGAGGGGTACACCCACACTCTGAGACAATGGGGATGTTCTTTCGGGAATTCACCAAGGCCAGCTGGCCTGAGTCTGAAAAAGCATGGGATAAAACCAGACTTGCTGAACATAGCGGACAATGAGGACTACAGAGAACTCAAGAACAATGGCAATGGGTTTTTGATCCTACTGCACTTCCTGGCTTTGGGGGGGCCTGGGCAGTTTGGATGCTCAACTTACTAAACCTGGATGGAGGTGGGCGGTCCATGGACTTCCCACAGGTCAGGGAACCCTGATTGCTCTTTGGGCTGATGAGGGAGAGGGACTTGATTGGGGGAGGGGGAGGGAAATGGGAGGCGGTGGCGGGGAGGAGGCAGAAATCCTCAATAAATAAATAAATTAAAAAAAAAAGAAAAAAAATGTGGAGGCGAGAAGTGGACTTGGTTGTTAAATAAATGCTGTCTCCAAGTTTGGAAGCAATTTCAATAGGGTTGATGTATCTGAGATTAAATTTGAAGTTACATGGCAGCTGTGGTCCAGGAGAAAGACCATTTCCTATATTAGAAATACCTTTAACTTCTTTTTTTTTCTGAAAATATATCAATAACTTCAAAAGTTTTCCAATAAGCGATTAATGCTCATTTATTTCAAATAAACTATTCAACATTTGAGAGTCTATGAACCTTCTTAGCAAGCACTGGGTGTTTGTTTAAAGCAAGCCATTCACAAAAAGTGCTGATGATGTTGACTGAGCCATTCATTGGGTAAAGAAATACTAGAATATTTCCCACCACAGGGAGCAGAGGCCCCAGTTTAGGCAGATATCAACAATGTGGGAAGGGAAACAGAATTGAATCTTGAGTTGGATATAATTAGAACTGAATTTATAATAAAATCCTTCTTGGTACCATATGATTGGAGTTAACTTTTGAATATGAATAAATGTAAGACCTCCATCTACGTGTTGAAAAACAAATGTAGTGGGGGCAGGGTAGAAGTTTATAGCAATAATTTCATCAAAATGTTGACCATCAAGTGTGGTGGCACACATCAGTAATCTCAGCACTTGGGGTTTCCGGAGAGAGAGGGCCACTTGAATCCATGAGTTCAAGACCAACCCAGGATCATATAAGATTATGTTTCAAGAAGCAAAAACAAAGGGACAAAAAGGACAACAACAAAATTAAAGCTTTAAGGAAAGTTTCTGCACTAATAAAAGACACCGAGTGTTTGTCCACTAAAATATTCATTAGAGCAATTTTAGCAGTCATAACGGTTTCCAGCTACACTGTTGAATTATCACGAATGTTTCTAGGTAGTCAAAGCCCGGGACCTGTGTGTTATTTTGTAAGTACAGATAGGTAGAGTATAATATGCTAGTCATTCCTCAGAACCGTGTGCCTCCACTAGTCCTGAAAGATGTGCTATAGTAATTCAGTGTGACTCTCCAAGGAAGCATGCCCTCTGTTCCTTTAGGCTTAGCCCTTTGAGGAGACACACACAGAATTATGCCCAAGCACTTATGCCATTAGAAAAGTCCGATTTTAGGAAACTCTTGGAAGATTCCCCAAGGTCTTATCTATTCTTCTGAGACATAGGTGGTTTCTGAAGGGCAGGGTGGAGGCTCAGTATTGATCCCTTTGAATTTGCCTGTTGTACCGATTTATTTGAATTGGAAATACTTCCTTTATTCTTTAAATGAAAAATGTCAGGAATCACTTAATTCGATAAGCTCTGTTTAGAACAAGCACATGGGTCTTCATAACGTCTGCATCTATGCAGAAAGCGGGTGAGCATGATGCCTACCCCAGTATGGAAACCTGAGGACCACAGGAGTCCAACTGAGTAGAGAGTTTGAGCAGGTGCTTTCTATTTTTATTTCAAAGAAATTTTTGTTTTTAGGAATATGTCAAGGCCACGTTGTGATGATGAAATGAATTGCCATATGGCCTGATGGGAAGAAAGGAGGAGACCGGGGTCTCTTTAGGGGTCTGCTTCCAGTGGTTTAAAACACTGCACCAGATCTTCTTAATGTTTCTACTGCATCCTTCTACCAGTGTTAACTATACCTGGGTTATCCTTTACCTGGGGATGGATGTATCTTAGCTTAGACTGTAACGGTGACCATGATACCCTTGAAAAGGGCTGGTGAGTTATTACACCAAGCATCAGGATTTGGGTTTACCCAATGTTCTCCCTCAACTAGACTAGGCCTGTGCTTACATTCTTGGTGAGAATGACACATTGTCCTCCACTTCCTGTCTCTGTCAGGAAGTACATTGCATCCTGACAATGGTGGTGGTGTTAATTTATTCTAGTTATTCCACTTGGGTTCACCTCATTTTCTGGTCATACTCATTGAATTTTCCTTAATTTACATAAGCTGGCAGGGTTTGTAGTTCTGTGGTTTCTGATAAACCCGTTGACCTGTTGTTCCAGCATGAGAACAACAATTCTCTTCTACGCTTACTCTGTTCCTCCTGCCCCTTTGCCGTCAGCCCTGTTTCCACATAGCATGCTGACAGCTGTTGACTCTGGTTTCAGACACCTTAGTTTTGCTATGGTAAAGTGAATCAAAAGCATATCCACGTTTTTGTATGAAGCAAGTTTATCCTTTTCTCTCATGCTCCATGACAATATAGCTTATCCACTCATCAGATTCACAGGTATCAGTTTTTGTTGACTGCCAATAAAGATGCTACAAACACTGCATATAGATTACAGGTCAAGAGGCATGTGGCTTCTGTAGAAGGAAGCTCAGTTGTTCCAGCATCATGGAGTTGCCTGTTCCATTTGAGAGGGCTTGTTGACACATCCATGTGAGTCGGTCTCTGAACTTCTGTGTGAGTTGTCATGTAGACCTTTTTACCAAGGCCTCATTGTCTACGTTGACATCATTCTATAGTAAGACTGGGCACTGTGCAGTATGAATTCTGATCTTGTATTTTTGTCACCACATGATTTTGGCTCTTCTAGTTCCTTCATCTTTCCATATCTGTATTTTAAAATAGCTTAACAATAGTTATTCTCCTCCAAAACCAACCACAAAGACAAACTGAACACAGCCTAGTCAGTCTGGAATTTTCACTGGGATTACAACAGATCTGTAGATACATTTTTAAACTTCAAACTGTTTCATTATAACAGTATATAATATAATCCATTTATTTAGTCCTCTTTGGTTTATTTGATCAATATTTAATAGTATTCAGCATATGCTTAGATTTATTTTTTAGTATATTCTTTGTAAGTTTTCGTTATCATATTTAGGGAAGTCCCTTCTACTCCTTGTTTGTTGAGTATGTTTATAATTAGTAGATATATATTTTTTTCATTTTTCCAATATTAATTTATGGTGGTTACTTTTGCCATATGTTTTTGTTTGTACTACCTAATGATCTTTAATGAACAAATGTTTATTTAAAAATCATCTAGGAACCAACCCAAATGTCCATAAACAGATGAATAAATAATAATAATATGTTATACATATAAAATGGAATATTATTCAGCTCTAAAGAAAAATAAAGTCATCTGATTTGCAGGAGAATGGATGGAGTTAGAATGTATAATATCAAATGTGGTCACTCAAAAAACTCAGAAAGAAAAGGAAACACACTACTTTATATGTGGTACTAACCTATAGTTTGTTGAATGTATGTAAACAGTCTTAAGTACTGGTATAGTAGAGCATTTAGAAAGGAGACGAAGGAAGGTGACATTAGGTAATAAGGAGGGATGGAATGTAGGTAAGGGGCACATGAATCATGGAAGAGAATATAAAGTTGATTTTCTCGCTTACATTCTA
The DNA here is from genome assembly GCF_000317375.1 of Microtus ochrogaster. NCBI lineage: Eukaryota > Metazoa > Chordata > Mammalia > Rodentia > Cricetidae > Microtus > Microtus ochrogaster. The sequence continues at coordinate 27,925,237 of NC_022013.1, forward strand.
TCATAGCTTTTTGAATGATAGATATGCATAAAAATGTAATTGATGGTGAGAGTATAAAACCTTAAATGAAGTTCCATGGCTTCAGAATGGCCTTTCTAACTATGTGGAAGGTCATAGAGTTTGGGACAGGCAAGAATGTGTTTGAGTGGCTACCTTGGCCTAGCTATGTGATGTTTTTATTTGTTAGTTCACTATAATATAGGTATTTAAAAATAATATAGAACAAGAAAATCCAGAGGTTCATACAAAATGTGAAGTCACTGCCACTTACTGGTTGAAGTACTCAAGTTTATATGTATTTTTGTACGTAAAAATTGGGTATATGTGGTGTCCTCTGAGAGGTGCTTGAACAGTTGTGTTTATGAAAACTCCTGTTCAAATTGTGTATTTGGTAAATTTTCATGAAATTAAATACCATTTTGAAATAGGAATCACTGACCACAGTACAACACAAAGCAGGACTGTTCTGAGTTTCAAGTATTCAGAAGATCTCTGATATTAGTACTGCTGTCTTCCAGGAAGGCAGATTAAGGAGCCAAGGCACAGAGGAGATTAATGCAAATTCCTGAAGCCATTGCAGGTCCAGGAGAGTAGGTCTGAACTAACTTTCTTTCTTTCTTTCTTTCTTTCTTTCTTTCTTTCTTTCTTTCTTTCTTTCTTTCTTTCTTTCTTTCTGTCTCTCTCTCTCTCTCTCTCTCTCTCTCTCCTTGCTTCCTTCCTTCCTTCCTTCCTTCCTTTCTTCCTTCCTTCCTTCCTTCCTTTCTTTCTTTATCTCTCTCTTCCTCTCTGTCTCTTTCTGTCTCTCTCCCTCCCCTCTCCATCCCTGCGTTCTTTCCTTTCTTTCTTTCGGTGTTACAACATAGTCTTCATTTCTTTAAAAAGAATCTCTTTATTGCATTGTTATTTATTTAATTGTATGTGCATGCTGTTTGTGCACCAGTGCCTATGGAGGTCAGAGGACGATTTGCAGAAGTCAGCTCTCTCCTACCTTGTGAATTTTGGCATGGGATTCAGGTCTTCAGGCCTGGCAGCACGTACTCTTACCCACTGAGTCAACTTACTATCTCAATATATACACTTGGAAGCCTATCTTCTCATAGGGACACATTGCTTGATGGACAGTGTAAGGAAATCCCTCTATTACAAATCCCTCTTCCACCTCCTTTGTGTCAAGTCTGTACATTTTATGGATGTAAAATTTTTTTGGATGTATGGATATTTTTTTAGACACAGAATATGGTTACACTTTAACTTTTATAGGCAGTTGCCTTTTGAGAAATTAAAAATACAATGTTTTATTTTTCTTTATTCTGTATTTAGCACTCTTTGCTTGTCTGTCTTGTATGGTGAAGGAGTTTCTAATGCTTTCCTTACAATATCTGTCTCTGACAATAAACTCAATTTTTTCACTTTGAGAGAGTTGGGTTTCTCTCTCTCTCTCTCTCTCTCTCTCTCTCTCTCTCTCTCTCTCTCTCTCTCCTACTTATTTTGCTTTTTCTTTTGGTATGCTGTCTCACTGTGTATCCAAGGCTGGCCTTGAACTACATCAACAACTGTTCTGGCTCGGCCTCCCAAGTGCTAGAATTACAGGTGTGTACCACTACACTCAGCAAGACAGTTTATATTTCTACTTGATTACTGAAATAATATTTTGGCTATGTAGAGAGTTCAGGTTTTATCACAGGTTGTTATCCCAGCACTTGAAAAAAACATTATTTGTTTCTGGCTTGCACTGTTTCTGAGATTTGTGCAGTAATTCCATTTCTTTCCCTGTACATCTAACGCAATTGCTGTCTACATATTTTGCACGCATATCTCCCTCCTCTGGCCTCTCTCATGACAGTTCCCTTCTCGTGGTTTTCAGCCTTTGCGCATGCTCTGTGCAATGGACAGTGTCTTGTAGCTACTCCACATCTTACTGTGTTTATCTGTGTACTTAAAATTTTTTCTATCTATTTTTATTTCATGGGCATTTCTGTTTTGCCAGCATGTATATCTGTGTAAAAGTGTCAGATCCCCTGAAATTGGAGTTACAGGCAGTTATGAGCTGCTAGCAATTGAATCCGGGTCCTCTGCAAGAGCAGCCAGGGCTCTTAACCACTGAGCCATCTCTCCAGCCCAATATCTATGTCTTATTGCTTGTCAATAACCAAAGAAAATTCCTAGTTCTTGTTTCCTCAGGACATTTTTTTTTCTGCCTCACTGTTCTCTCTTCTCACTCAAGGATTCTAGTTACATACGTGCAGCTCCATTTGATCAACATACACGCTCGCACGTTATCCATCAGGATGACATTTGTGTACTTGTGTTATCCAACTTAAAATCATTGCAGTTTCAATCTTAAAATAAATTTTAAAATTGCTAAATGCTTTAAGAGAAGTTTCCTATTATATTGCTTGTGAAAAATCACCTTCTAAACATTTTGGGTTTTTTTGGTATTTGATTTTTTTTTTACTTTTTTTTAAAATTTTATTTATTTATTAAGGATTTCTGCCTCCTCCCTGCCACCGCCTCCCATTTCCCTCCCCCTCCCCAGATCAAGTCCCTCTCCCTCCTCAGCCCAAAGAGCAATCAGGGTTCCCTGACCTGTGGGAAGTCCAAGGACCACCCACCTCCATCCAGGTTTAGTAAGGTGAGCATCCAAACTGCCTAGGCTCCCCCAAAGCCAGTATGTGCAGTAGGATCAAAAACCCATTGCCATTGTTCTTGAGTTCTCAGTAGTCCTCATTGTCCGCTATGTTCAGCAAGTCCGGTATTATCCCATGCTTTTTTGGATCCAGGCCAGGTGGCCTTGGTGAGTTCCCGATAGAACATCCCCATTGTCTCAGTGTGTGGGTGTACCCCTCACGGTCCTGAGTTCCTTGCTCGTGCTCCCTCTCCTTCTGCTCCTGATTTGGACCTTGAGGTTTCTGTCCGGTGCTCCAATTTGGGTCTCTGTCTCTGTCTCTTTTCATCACCCGATGAAGGTTAATATTCAGGAGGATGACTATATGTTTGTCTTTGGATTCACCTTCTTATTTAGCTTCTCTAGGATTGTTAATTATAGGCTCACTGTCCTTTATTTATGGCTAGAAACCAAATATGAGTGAGTACATCCCATGTTCCTCTTTTTGGGTCTGGCTTACCTCACTCAGGATAGTGTTTTCTATTTCAATATCATTTTGTGTATATCATATCAATGCAGACGTAATTAAATATATTCCCTTCATATTCAAGCACATACACACGTATAATTAAAATAATGTATGGGTAATAATATACTTCTTATTTTATTCCACTTTATACAGGTCTTGTCATGTAGTATTTGCACCAATTGTTCTCATAGCTGTGTTGTATTCTAGTGTATGGGTGCAACCCTGATTTGAGGAACAAATTCACTATTGATGGGTCGTTTATGGAATTTTGATTTACAGCCAACGAACAGTGTTGCAACAGGTATGGGTTACGTATATTTATATCACAAATATTATATTAACATTACTAGATGAAAGTCTCCTGAGCCATGTCTAGGAAGGTGTTTTTTTGTGTGATTACAGTATAAGGGAACCAAGGGGAGAAGGGCACAGAGACTAACCAGAGCTGGGAATACTTTGAAATCCTGAGCGAGGCAACAGCTGGCGGATCACTCTGTTTAGCGTGGGGTGTGGCTATCACGAGCTAGGACAGCCACATTGGAGCTGCCATGCTGGAGTCAGTGCTGCGCTTTGACAGTGGGATCAGGGTCAGTGCCTCTGCCTTCTCCCAAATTCTGCGGTCTATCCTCAGTTTGAGTTTACTCTGCTGGAATGTCCGTTCTTTTTGTTTGTTGTAACTCTCCACAGACACATAGCTCTAACCTTGAGATGATTTGAAGCCGAATCACGCTGTGAGGACTTTATCAGTGGTTCATATTGACCTTGTGATCAACACGGTGCTAGTCGGACCCAAAGGGTCTGCTTTGATTCCCTGGTCAAGGAGAGGTATTCTGACCCTTGTTAATTGATACATTTAGAAGGAGCATGGAAAATAAAATGTCTACGAGTTAACCCTCAGAAAGGAACCTAAGGGGGCTGGGGATATAGTTCAACAGCAATGGACTTGCATGCCTGAGGCCCCAGGGCATGATCCTGGTACCTCAGAAACAACAACCAGCAAACTCCAATAGTGCAACTTCCCTCAAACACAGCATAACAGGGTACATGTTAAACTGTGACACAGTGAAACCTGAAGCATTCAACACAGCCAGCACACTATGCGACAATCCAGACATATCGCTTGTTTGGGGTAATGCTGGGAGCTGGCAGGCACCCAGGGTGAAAAGACCTCTTCCCATCTTCAGCATAGCTTGGGCCACCCAGCTGCTGGCCTTTGCTCTAGGGCCTTAGTTTTGGGAGCCTCCCAACCCCTCCTCTGTCTCTGTCTTAGTTCACAACCTGAGTCATGACTCCTGGGGGGGCATCAAACAATATTTTCACAGGGTTGTGTATCAGATATCCTGCATATCAGATATTTACATTAACATTCATAAAGGTAGCAAAATTATAGTTAAGTCGTAGCAATGAAAATAAATAATTTCATGGTTAAGGGTCACCACAACCTAAGGAACCGTATTAAAGGGTCGCAGCATTAGAGAGGTTGAGAACCACTAGTCTAAATGATTCGTTATTTTTTCCTTATGTTTTGCTTTCCTCTAACTTCTTATTCCCCATTTCTTTCTTTGTTAACAATATGGAACTCTTCACGAATTCGTGGGTCATCCTTGTGTCGGGGCCATGCTAATCTCTGTAATTTACTGTATGTGCTGCTGAGGTGAGCAAGAGCCCTGTCTCTGAAAGCTCAAGGCTGTGCTGTGTTCTTTCACCCAATGAGAGAGAATTTAGTAGGCACTTCTGTAAACTATTGTGACATCATTTTATATAACGATGGGGTCCACAGTCTGATTCCAGATCCATATCAACAGCTTTTCTTTCAATACATTTTACTCAGGTAAAATGGAATTCATACATGAACTATTATCAGCAACACGCAACGATATCTTTACACATGCTAATCTCTTCTGGCAAATGCCTAAACCACCACTGCCATGTGTTAACTGATGGACTTTTCCCCAGAGTGCCTTCTTTCTCGGCGAATGCCAAGCTTGAGTGGTGGTTGCATGCTTTCCTCATGTTCCGCACTGCTCTGGGTTTGGACATGGAAGCAAATTTTAGTGCTTTTATGCCGAGTGTGAGATCTATGCCCTAGTCCACAGGGTTTCAGACTGCTAGTCCTTTTCCTGTTAGCCAACATCCTTTTTCCTCGACCTCTCCTTGAGTAGCCTAGGGTAGCCTCTTTGAGAGTCCCTCAGCCCAGCTTCCTGAATGTTGGGATTACGGGCATATGCTCCCACAGCCAAATGACCCCTTCTTGTTGCTGCTGCCCCCACAGTAGGCAAGCACTGGGTGATTGATGAGTGCTTGCCAAAGGCAATGATGGCCAGCTTCCCGTCAGTAGCACAAACATGCCCAAGGCAGCTCTCTGTTGAGGCCAGCATTTCTCCAAATACCAGAGCACCCCCTAATTTTCCCCCTTAAGAGCTTTGCAGCAGCGTCTGCCTCAGGGCTTGCCTGAATGTCTTATTCTCGGTGACATATTTGTCACTTTTGAGCACTTCATCCAGAACAGTTGTATACCTTTCTGGAGCCTCTGTCTCTTTCGTTTTTCCATTCATTTTTGGCAATTAGGTGAAATGTCATATTTGCCTCTTGGTTTTCATACATATTGCATTTACTATGAGCCTCGGGCAAGCATTTTCATCTTCACTTGTCTGGCCCTGACGTCGGCATGTGTTTGAGACTCACACAGCGGGCGCTTCTGTCCTGCATCATGAGTAACGGAGGCGTAGGCTGCTGACTCATTCCTCCGTCTGCTTTTCCCTTTCTTCTCAGAGACCCCTTTTCTGTATCTTCCCTTGGAGCCGGAACCAGCGGTCCAGCTCCATAGCAGAGTTCTAACCGTACCCCAAAGTTGAACTGCAGTTGCTCAGTTGCAACCTCAAACTCCCAGGCACCCAAACAAAATCACAATTGCTTTCCAAATTATCTGAATGCAAGGGATAATTTTATGTCATCTTGACACAAGCTAGAGTTATTGGGGAAAATACCTCTGTAATACCTGGCTCTGGGCATTTTCTTAATTAGTTATTGATGGAGGAGGGTCCAGCCCATTGCCGTCCTGGGCTCTATAAATGTAGGCCAAGCAAGCCAGTAAGCAGCATCCCTCCATGGCCGCTGCATCAGCTCCTGCTTCCAGGCTTCTGTCCTGTGTGTTTGAGTGCTTTGGCCTGACTTCCTTCAATAAGGAACAGTGATATGGAAGTGTAAGCTGAATAAACCCTCTCTTCCCCAGCTTGCTTTTTGGTTATGGTGTTTCCTCATAGAAACCTGAATAAAACGCCAAGATTCTCAAATATTTTATTGTAAATATGTCTGTTTTGTTTGCATGTGTTTAAATTGTTCCACATACATGAAGTGCCTAGAGAGGCCAGAAGAGGGTGTCAGAGACCCCTGTACTGAAGTTACAGATGGTTATGAACTGGCAAGTAGGTGCTGGGAACTGAACTCAGGTCCTCCGTAAGGGCAGCAAGTGCTCTAACCCTCTGTGCCATCTTGGCAGCCCTGTTCCCAAAATATTTGAAAAAGGTTCATAAATAGGTGTCTCCTTTTTATCCTCAGCACTTGGCAATTTTTTTTAATGCCTTTGATTGACTGAGGGATAGTGGAGAAAAACTGGACATGGATTACATGGCGGTACACAGTGAAAAAGAAAGCTAAATCAGGACAAGCAGGAAGAGATCATTTTAAAGGCGGCGCTCGTGAAGAGGTTCAGAATCTGTCCTCAGAAGGAGCCGCCCTTTATTGAAGTGTACAAATGCACTGCGAGCTAATGTTTCTGGGCCGCAGGATAATAGCTCGCAAGTTGTCCCTTGCTGTTTGGTAACGTTAATGCGTAGGAAGTGGCTAATGATTTATAAAGTGGTGTTGGGCCGTAGTTAACAAGCTTCCTGACCGCAGTGTGGAACAGCAGCCGCTGCTCGCCACAGAGGGAAGGGGCTTTCCATGCTTGTCTGTCTCTGTCTCAGGCGGGATTCAGTTTCTAAGCTTCTGCACCGTCTCACCCCTCCCCCACCCTTGATAGCCTGCAAGGAGCCTGGGGATGATCTTTCAGGGATCCTGTAGAGTAGGGAGACAGAAATTCTTTGATACCGGAGTCTCAGCTAAATGGCGGATTGGATTGGATTTTATATTTTCATTTGTCCTTGTATCCCAAGCTTTGGGGTCAATGGACATGACGAGCTCATTCACAGTTCATCTGAAATTCACCATCAGCTGTGATCTTGTGGTTGCTAGCTTGGTTAACTTCAGGCAGGGGCTGCCTTGCTCCCCAAGTCTTGGTCTTCTCACAAAGATGCCCTGGTCCTGCTCCTCACTCTCAGCAACATCAAGCAGGAAACAACAGGCCTGCCAGGTAACATAGGCCGAAGCCAGGCTGCACACAGACTGCTGTGGGGGAAAAAATGTTTTTTTTTTTTTTCTGAACTATGCTGAGTTGACATGTGATAAGAGCAGCACTATTTTTGTTAAACTTTTACTTTTAATTCGTGGTGTGTGTGTGTTCACGTGTGTGCATGAATGTGCACCTGTGTACAGTGCTCGGAGGGCCCGGAAGAGGCTGGAATCACAGATAGTTGTTCGCCACCTGACATAGGAACTGAAGTCCAATACTCTGGAAGTGGCGTTCATACTTGTAACGGCAGAGCCATGTCTTCAGCCCGTGAGGGGCACTATGGATGTGGTTATTAAAAGAAGAAGATGAAATTCACTCTACATTTACGTGGGGAAAACCTGGCAAATCTCAGACAAACCAACCAGAGAGAACTAAAGATGCATGCTATAGTTGCTCTCATTTTACAGAAAAGGGAATCAAAGCAGCAGAGTAGAAGGTTAGATTAGACCGAACAAATCCAGACTGCATCTCTGAAGAGGTGGAGGAAATGGGCCAGAACCTTTGCTCACCACCTCTTTCCATTGAGGTACCTTGCTGCCTGGCCTCCCAATGCCTGGCCAGACCCGTGGCCTGGGGAGTTCCCGCTTCTGCCATCCGGAATGCAAAACCTGATTGTCAGATGCCAGCTTGAGTAAGCATTGCCTGTTTATTCCCAACGCAGGGAACAGTCTGTGGCTGTGGGTACAGAGCCAGAGCTAACGCTGGCCATGCCGTGTCAGCCGAAAATATGGAGAAGAGGGACAGGGAACCCTCATCTAACACAAACAAACGAAAACCAAACACCGACATTCTAGAGGATCCTGGGCCGTCTTTCTTCAGAGGCCAAGAGGGTGTTTTCACTCCACACCGCAAGGTTGACGCCAGCCAGGCAACGCGTTTCTGTGAGGTGGAGTCTGACTTTGTTGATACTTCCCCAAACTTCCAAACTTTGGTTTTTATTCAACTTAAGAGATTTACTTAGCCTAAACGGGCCGGTCATTTTCCCCAATTGTTCATTTCCCCATGCTCCCAAACTACAGTTCTCAAAATACTGTCCAGGGAGCCAGCGTCAGCAGCAGCTGAGCACCTACTGCAAGTGCGCACTCTTAAGTCCCAGGCACCGGCAGCAGAGGAGGTGCTGGCTGAAGCCCGGGTACATCAGCCTCGTCCGCCCCCAGGTCTCCATCCTCTTTGCTCTGATAGATACAGACCCGCCCGTGTCTTTGCCCACTGTATCTAATTATGATTTGTGGACACTCGCTAACTTAAATGACAATGTGGGAAGGAGAGACATTCACATTAATTAAATATTGTCCTCTTTTAATCTAACGAGTTGTTACTGAGTGAGCACACACAGAGGTCAATAGCAGTGACGGGAAAGCTTGCTCCTACTGCAGTACCCTAGGAGTGGGAAGTATCGGGGTTTAGCACAGGAGCAGGTCAGTGGGCAGTGTCTGCCAGAAAAGCCAAGGGTAGCGTCTTTGATGGGGTTTCTCTGGAAAGAGTGAGGCAGGAGGGAAAGTGGTTTAAGCATGAACATCTCCTCTGGGCTCTGGGGTCCTTGGTACCAGAGACCTAGAATGATTTGAAGCAGGAGAGATACAGGCATGGTGTGTTAGGTAAGAGGTGGCTGAGGCCATGGGGTTGGGCGTGGTTGATATACCGCTCTCCAACCGTGCTCTAGGAGGTATATCAGCAACTGTTAAAGGATAGTTTAAAAAATGAAAAAAAAAAAACCCACCAAAGTAAGTGGGTGCCAGGTGTTGTGCCCCATGTGGCTGGCATTACCTTAATATGTTATAAATAATGCAGGTGAAATTCAGAGCTGTGCAGAGTTTATGACCAGCTTGACTTTGAAAGCCCTTACAGGCTTAGGAAAGTAAATGACAGTGTCTCAGTTTTCTGGTAGGAGCCATAGGAGACAGTCCAAGAGCAAGCAGCAGACTGGCTGTGATCATGGGAACTGAGTTCCCAAGCTGGTTAACCTAGCTTCAGCTGCCAGCCATTCTGCCTCACATACCAGCCCTACTTTTCTTACAGCCAAGTTTAAAACAATTTAAACGAAGCAAAGTATTCAATTTGAGAGGGCCGAAAAAATGGGGCACGTGTATCATCTGTGTGGGCTGCAGAGGAGAAGAAAATATTTAGCTTTCGCAAGCCGTGAGTGCTTACACCTTGTAGGCTGGTGTTGCCTCTCGGAAGAGCAAAAGAATCCACTGAATACCTTAGAGAGATTAATTTCCCTAGGAAAAAATAAAACAAAGGAAGACCATCTGATTACATTTAAATATTTCCTTGCCAATGCTTGGGGGAATTCTAGCATTCCTCCCTGGCAGAGGAAGCTTTTGTGCGTGGGAGAAAGGTGATTAGGGCAGGGGGTGCCTGGGAGGGTGGAGGAGAGGGAGGGCTGGCGGGAGGAAGGGGTGTTTGAATAGGAGCACAGGTGCAACAGTTTGGAGTGAGTGATGGCCTTACAAATGACCCTGGCACGGAGCAGAGGAAATCCAAGGAGAAGATGAATTGAATTACAGCTCCAGTGTGGATGCATTTGATTTTCGTCGTGGAGTGGAAAGGGTTGTGAGGCTGGCTGACCAGCTCGGGGAGGTCGGAGTACTGAGGAAAAGGGAGGGGCTAGGGATGGACAGTTTTCTGGATGGGGAACAATCTTTAGGTTGCTTTGGGATGGAGGCTTTGGAGCGTGAAAGGGCTCGGGTCATAATGTCCTTTATCTGTGAACACTAATTATGTTCCACGCCAAGACACGGCTGGTCTCCCGGGAGTTCACTTGAACACAGGGGAAGGCAAAGTGGGATAAGCAGTAAAATATTCACTTGATTTTCCAAGAGAAATCGACACCGTTAAAAAGAATTAGCAGTTTTTCATTTCGACTGGAAATATGATTTGTTTCACGAAAAATTAATATCGTATACCTTTTCTATGGCAGTCCCTACTGTTGTAGTATTTTCCTTATGCGTATTTTGTCCCTCATACAAAATGTTCTAAAATAGTCAATACGACTCAATATTTCCTTAGAATGTTAATCAAATCAATTGAGGAATGTGGTCAACTTACTATCCAGATATTTAATAAATGTTTTAAAAAATGTGAGTTTATCTGCAGGTAGTTAAAAGTTTAGTTATCCAGTTCTCAGTCTTTGACTGACTTGCTCAAATCTTTTTCTATTTAAATTCTGTTCATGTAATGCCTGTGCCCTTGTATACCTCTGCTTTTTGAATTACATTTTGTAATATTTTTCCCACTGTCCTTTCAGATAACCAGGAAGGAAGCAACCTCATATATCTCCAGATCTAGACAACGTGGTTTTGATTCAGAAAATGCATAGTAAGTCTCAAAAACAATAGACAAGGTCCTGCAGAATATAAATGTTATACTGGGAAGAAATATGAGTAGTTTCAGAATAACCATGAATGTTTGAGTGAAACAGACTTGTTTTCCCGATCCAGATCTGCTCACTTCCTGTGGGCAGAGGACCCTATGTAGTACCTGTCCAGGGTCATGCCTCTTTATCTGTGCAACAGAAATCCTTCAAATGGCTGGAAGGGTGGCCGTGTGAACTGAATGGAATGACTGCCCAACGCTGGAGTTTTTCTTGGCTATTTTAGGCTTTTCCACTCTCTACTCTGTTTTAACAGTGCATTGAGAGAAGCTACGGTGTCCTGGAGGAGCACCCTGCAGCCTTGCTCTACGGTACAGAGTGCGATCTAGGTCCAGAAAGCAATTTAGCTGGGAACCGAGGAATGTTGCTGCTTTCCTTGGTTCCTTTGTGTCCTACCTATACCACTTGCCCCCCCCCCAGGAGTCACACTGGTGCAACAGTTGCCCTTTGTGTCCTACCTATAC
>NC_022013.1:27936973-27964933 GCF_000317375.1 Microtus ochrogaster
CCCCCCACAGGAGTCACACTGGTGCAACAGTTGCTCTTCTCATTCATTTTGGCCTCTTTCGTGGCCCCAGGGGCTGTGGTATCATCTGGCCGGCTTGACCTACCAGAAGCGCCTGCAGATCGCCACAGGTCTCAGGGCTTCACTGTGACTTCCGTGTGGACACTACCACAGAGAGTCCTGTGTCTGCCCTGTCTATTACGAGGTGCTAAAATACAAGTGAAAGCCACTTAAAAGGCCTCACGTGCTAGGCAAACGCTGCTTGTTAAGTCTGTACCTCATTCCGATATTCCTGGAGACTTTGTTCTTCTTTTCCAAAAGCTTCAATTACCTCGTGTGCGTTGTGCCATTTAGTCTCAGCAGAGGCCTTTAGAGTAAAGAGCTAATTGCTGGGCTTAATAAACGTCTCCCTCTGACAGTCCATTACCGCGCTGTCCTTTAGAAGCTGTGCGAAGCACCAGCAGCAGCTTTGGCATCTTCCTGGTTTTTCTGTTTAAGGTTTTCCTGGGGAGCCCAGCACTAAGGATCCCAAGGTAGGAGGGCCTTGCTTTCCTTCCAATACTCTGCTTTGTATTTATTTATTTATTTATTTTTCAATTGGCAACACACCTTGATAAGATTTTTGAGAACCCAAATCCCAAGAATCCCAAGCTAGTAAGAGAAACAGTATTATCAAGGATACCACCCGAGCAACCCATGTCTCAGGCTCTGTCAGGGCCCCTGAACTGGGAAGCGATGTCTGAGGAAGAGGATTCTCCAGCCTTCCCTAGCCATGCATCCGGGACGCTGGAACTCCATCACTGTTGTTCCCGTGGAACTCTTCCTCCTTTAAGAATACATTGCTTGGAGAACCTTCACTCTTGCTCTGGCCAGCGTTATCTTCCATTTCTGCTGTCACCATCCTGTCTGCTGACTTGGCTGCATGACTACCCAGTCTTCCCAGCCATTTTATTTCCCATTAGACTCTTACAGGCTTTACTTTAGCCCTATTTTCTAGCAGGTTTCTCAGTTCTTTGAGACCATGCTTCTTCCGCCTGCCCCGCTCTGGGGTTTATGTCTAAAGCCCAGTGCAAGGGTTGGCACTGAGAGAGCTGATGCTCATGTGCTGAGCAGCTTAATTTACTTGGCTAGCGATGTGGCTGGAAGCTGTCCTCATCAGGTAGAGGCCAGTGCTACAACCGTGCACCTTAGAATTTCAGGTTCATGTCTTGGTCCTCCCTGCACGTGTGATAGGCAGATGGCTTGTGTCTCTAACTCTCAGCAGTGGCATACAGTGTTGGGGATTTCATCAGTGGAGCAGATCCATCCCAGGGGACACATGGCTCCCACCACAATGGGAACACACGATAAATATGAGCCTTCTCTTGCCTATGAGCTCATCTACAGCAGAAATTAGGCAGGGGGGCTCAGTAATTCTCCTGACTCCTATTCTTTTAAAGAGGATCTTGTCCAGTGTGGGAGTCTGGGGATGAAGAATGCTGAGTTGGGGGTGGGGGCTGAATCAACACAAAGAGAACTCTTTGCCTCTCAGGAGGCACCAGAGGACAAAACCATGACCACCCATTCCCATGGGGAAGCAGGGGACAGGGTTACCAATGAGCAATACAGAATACACATTCACCTTCTTCAACAACTAGCATGCCTCAGTTAGCCAGCAGAACAGGTTTGCATTATCTTCGGGAATATTATGTTACATTATGAAATTGCAAACTAAAGGAGGTGGAAGAAAAACTTGAGAACATTTAATGTGGTTTCTTTGTTTTACTCTTCGTGAAACCAAGACTTTCCCAAAAGTCTTCATGGGTCTTATTCTTATTTTGCCTCCCATATTAATTTGGGAATTGTGTGGAATTATGGCGAGATTGGTCATATAGCAAGGAGTTCATACACAGTCCCTAGTGGTAATGAACACACCGAACTAGACTGTTAATCTACCTAAGGACTTGGGTGAACAGAAAGAACTAATCTGCCGATAACAACTGGGTAAACAGACAGAACTTAATCCACCGATATCTGGGTGAACAGACGGAGTGAATCTACCTGACAAACAATGAATCTTAAGCATCACATACCTTACCCAACAATGGAATCCTTAAGAACGTTAAGGATTAACGTTAACTATACATACTGTTTTACTGAGAAAAGTACACCAGGCATTTGAAGAACAGAGTTCATTCATGCTTTGTCTTCTTATATTCATTTCCCCAGTCTAATTAATTCTCCATATAATAAACATTTGTTTTTAGTGCATATTCTTCGAAATATTCCACATATGTAAGAAATATTCTGCTCTCCACTTCTGCTTCCCCAAATTTAGTGCTTCTCTGAAACAGTAGCATACTCCTTCTTAGGAACTGACAGGAATCACCTCGAGTCTCCCTAGCACAGCTGTCCTTCTCCAAGCATGACACTGGGGAAAGCCTGCATTGCTCGATGGCTTTAGCCCTTATTAGAGCAAGGCAGAGTTCCCAGTCACCAGACCAGATAATGTGGCGTGAAGCTCTAGTCCTCTTTGTGGCACACCAGGCTCAAACTCTGAGGTGGCATTAGTTCCTGTGTTTTCTGGTTGGGTCTGAGGTATTAAGAATGTAAATTGATGCTAACGGCAGGACTGACATCTAGTGGATGAATGCCAGTGGTGCTGTTTAGATCCCTTCTTCCTCCAATTTAATTCCTTCCTGCTGTTCCTGTAGACTTTCTTAGATGCAGCGTCCTTTATCTATATGTAGAGAATTGCAGGGAAAGGCGTTATTGTCTAAAGGACATATCACAATGAAATTATAAACTTAAACCACTATGAAGAAAACTGACATGGATGGAATCTTCTATAAGAGAAGAATGTTCACTTTGTAGAGACTTGGAAGAATGCACAGTATCTGGAGGAGGAAAAAAATCCTCTGATTATAGATTTACTGGAAAGCATAAATCATAGTGCCCCCAATTTCAATGCTTACTGTTTCGGGGTTGTGTTTTTCATTTATTCATTTTGCTTTAGCTCACTTCTTTATAGATGTGCTGCACAATGTTGGACCTACTCTTCTGATATGAAAAATCACTTGTGATTGTAGTAAACATGTGAAATTGTTCTGTTACTAGGCACAAGTATGGATAAAAGTTGGAATAGGTTTTAAATTATTTGGGTTTTTTGCCTACTGGAAAACTTTATTATTTTTAAAGGTATGAAAAAGAGTTGATCATGCCATGAAGAATCCTTTTAAAAAGATTTACTTTTTTTAAAACTAGAAATATATTGTGAGACCATGTCTTTCTTTTTTTTAAATTGATTTTATTGAGTTCTATGTTTTTCTCTCCTCCCCTCCCTGCCTCTTCTCTCCCCTTTAACCCTCTCCCATGGTCCCCATGCTCCCAACTTATCAGGAGATCTTTTCTTTTTCTACTTCCCATGTAGATTAGATTCCTGTATGTCTCTTTTAGGGTCCTTATTGTTGAGACCATGTCTTAAAACAGGACTTATTTTTCAAATTTATCCAAAAGTGTGTGTGTGTGTGTGTGTGTGTGTGTGTGTGTGTGTACATGCAAGCACAGGTGCCCACAAAAAATTGAGAAACAAAATATTTTAGAAACAAGTACTTACATAGGTATTATGTAATACATAGTATTAGAATCTTGATTGTTTTAGAAATATAATATATATACATGTACATTTAAAATATGATTTTTAAGACAAAACAGATTGGACAATGTGGTGTAGTAGTTCATTTTTCAGATTCTTTCCATTCTTTTCAGAGTTAAATTTTAAAGAAAATGTAAGGTCTATTTTTATGTCATGTGTATGTTATGGCTATTTTGCCTGCATGTGTGTCTGTGCACTATGTGTATGCAGTTCCTGTGGAGACCAAAAGAGGGCGTTGGGCCCTTTAGAACTGGAGTTACAGATTGTTGTGAGCCATCATGTAGGTGCTTGTTGAATTAGGAGCAGCGGAGCTGCGTCCCCAGCACCCGGCCGCCTGCACGGCTAGCTTTATACCCGAAATAATTACACGGAAACTGTATTCTTTTAAACACTGCCTGGCCCCATTAGTTCCAGCCTCTTATTGGCTAGCTCTTACATATTAATCTAACCCATTTCTATTAATCTTAGTAGCCCACGAGCTGGCTTACCAGGAAAGATCTTAACCTGTGTCTGTCTGGAGTGGGACAATCATGGCAACTCACTGACTTAGCTTCTTTCTCCCAACATTCTGTTCTGTTTACTCCACCCACCTAAGGGTTGGCCTATCAAGGGGCCTAGGCAGTTTCTTTATTAATAAGAAATCACTCCCACATCAGGTGCTGAGAATTGAACCTGGGTTCCCTGGAGTAGTAGCAAGTGCTCTTAACTACCAAGCCATTTCTTTAGCCCCTGACAAAATTAACTTTTTAAAGAAACATTTGATAAGTTTTGTTTTACATGTGTGTCATGTCTACTTGTATGTACATATGCTCTGAGAACGCCTGTTTGAGGTGGATTCCCTGGAACTGGAGTTGCAGGTGGCCTGCCATGTGGGTGCTGGTAATGAACCTGGGTCCCATGCAAAACAATAAGCACTCTTAATGACTGAGCCCCCCTCCAACCTGTCAAAATCAAGTTTTAGTTGCTAGTAAATAGAAAGCATTGACATTTGACTCTGTGGATTATTATATTTTTTTTGAGAGCGAGTGTTTGTCTGTAGCTTTGGAGCCTGTCCTGGCACTAGCTCTTGTAGACCAGGCTGATTTTGAACAGGGATCTGCCTGCCTCTGCCTTCTGAGTGCTGGGATTAAAGGTGTGTGCCACCAACACCTAGTACAAATTGTTTTTTTTTTAATGCATGTCTCCTGAAGTTTTCTTCAGATGAAAGCTCCTTTCTCCCCATCCCATTCCCTCTTTGGAAATCTAAGACAATGCAAGCAAAACCAGAGCTTTACCTTGTAGAACATCTGGCTGCAGAGCTCAGCACAGTTGTGTAAGTTGTCTTACAGAGCCTCGTAGAAGAAAAACCATGTTGTTGTAGATTCATGCCTCTCAATGCCACCCTATCACACGATACCATCCCTTTATTTCACCAGGTCCTCTGAGGATGGCTAGAGGGAGCGTGGCCACAGCTGTGGAGGTCATCAGGTCAGAGTCAAAAGAATTTTACAGATAATTTCTTACCAGTTGGGAGGGAAAGGCTCCCAGTGTTCTATGTCCTCTGCAGACCAGTGCTGGTGATGTGCAAAGGACCCTTGGTAATGAAGTAGCAAAGCCAACTACTATTGTTACACGTAAATTATGCCTGGCCTTTCTTTATTCTTTAGTTTTTCACTGAGGTATAATTTGCATAGAGTTGAAATGCATGTTATATTTAACAAATGAGCTGAGCATCATAACCTATATAATGTATATACAGTATTTCATCTCCTAGTGTACTTGAATCATTCTGTATCTCCATCTCTCACTCTCCTTTCGCTTTACTGATTTTGTTGGATCCAGAATTTAATACAGACAGAATCTGACAGTATGTACTCCTTACATGCAATTCCTCAGTGGAGTTTTCAATATGCATCCATGTTGTCATGTGATTTGTGTCAAATGCGTCTACTTTTTTATTGTTAGATGACATTGGATAGTGTGGCTGTGCCCAGTTTTTCTTCCTTAGCAAGTGTGCTGTCCCTGTAATATCAAGGTCACTGATGTAGGTTGTCCCTTCATTAAATATTACAAACATGTCAAATAGTTTCAGACTATTACAACCATGTCAACACATACCTGTCAGACTTAGATCTATTTGCATCAGTATCCTCATCCCAACTTTTAAATATACATTATTCTGAAGTTTCTTGGAGTTAGTTTTGTTCTAATTTGAAATATAGTTCAGTTGTACCGTTGAGTTGGATTTTAACTTATAAGCTGATTTCAAAACATTTTTCCTATTAAGTGAATTAATTTTACATTTGATATTGCAACTGACATCTTAGGCTTTTTTTTTTTTTTGTCATGACGTGATTGCCATTTATAGTATGTTCAGTCTGTTGTTACTGTCTTTGTTACATCTTCCTACCAGGTGAAACTTCCCCAGGTAGTCAGGATTTAGTGCTTCAGTGCCATCGGTTTATCTCGGACTTTCTTTTTGCTATTATGTGAGCTATCATCTTTAAGTGTTATTTTCTGACTCACATAGTCAGGAAGCTAAGAGTTCTTAGCTCTGTCCTGTTTGAGGAGAACAAGTCCCGCCCCCACACTTTACCACACTGTATTCAGAGGCTCATGCTTACAGATTTAGCTCTGCAGAGATAAATATGCCAGCTGTGGACATCTGACCTTCTGTCACAGGCACCCCAGGCATATTGGGTTTAATGCCGTCATCCTTTCAGCTATCACCCAGGAGAGAAATGTGTACTCAGTCTTTCGGGAATCTTCCATTTCTAAGGTGTCCTGACACTATTGATATTTGAGCTACACTTTGGTTGATGTAAACTCTTCAGTTCGCAATGTCCCCAAGATTCTAAAAGCATCATTTTCCAGTTGCTTTGTGCCCTTTGAAAATGCTATTGCTTTTATAGTCATTAATTAGCCTTTCTTTTTGTGCGAAGACCTGAAGGTTTTCACTTCCCCTTTACACCGTTGTTCTGAGACTTCCAAGATACCCAGTGCATCTTTCCAATGTAAATTCAGTTTCTTTTATCTCTAACATATCCTTTGGTTATATTTTTTGATATTAACTCCCCCCATTTCTGTTTCCTCTATTTTCTCTTTCTTTCCTTCCCAGCTCTTTGCCCTTCTTTTCAGACCACAGTAACTTATAGCCTTGGTCTTCTTTACTTATTCCATGTCATCCATTTTTTTCTTTGAATGTTTTTACAACTCCATTTATTTACCTTTTAATTATTTCTTTTATCTTCTGATATTATAATTTAATTACATGATTTTTCCCCTTCGCTTTCGTCTAAACCCTATATATCCTTCCTTGCTCCCTTTCAAATTCATGGCCTCTTTTTTCATTAATTGATATAACATGTGTATATGTGTGTGTACTCTTAAGTGTATCCTGCTTAGTCTCTATAATGTCACTTATATGTACATTTTCAAGTCTGACAATTTAGCTAACTCTGTTTGGATAATCAAATGGTGTGCCCTTCCTTGAGGAAGACTATTTCTCTGGCTCTCAGTATTCTTTAGTTGCCTGTAATTCTTTGTGTAGAAGTAAGGCCCAGTGGTTTTTCTTCTGTTCCCATTGGGCATGCTTATTGTTGTTGTTTAGTTCATGTGTGGACAGTCATGTTGGGGAGACTTTATGGGTGTAGCTTCTAAAATTACTAAGAGACACATCTTCACAGCCAACTACTTTAAAACTAAAGTCAATTTTATTTTTTGGATTGAGAGATATAGAGAGGACAGAGAGGTCAACAAATTAAGGAGGAATGAGAAAAGTAAGAAACAAATGAAATGATTATCATGGTAGCCATGAAGGAGGTATTGATGTGCCCCTATTCAATCCATTTGATAAGCCATTGGCACTTTGGAAGGTGTAGTACTGGGTGCAAAAAGAGCACCATGGAGACATTAGGAGCTCAAGTCCCTAGGGTCTTTGGTTGGGTTGGAAGTAAGGCCAATGTGTGTTTGAATCTCTGCCATTTCTGACAGTTTGATCTTGGGCACCATCTTCATGTTTTCTAGTTCATAGCTGTTTCCAGTACAAACTAAAAGTAAGTTCCTACGATTTTGTTGTAAGTATAGAAGTTAGTAAAATGTGGGTTTGTAGATAAGGTGGATAATCACTGAGAGGACATGCATTTTGGCAGAGGTGATAGATGGGTAACATCTAGACTTTTCTAATGTCTGGCTAATATTGCTAATAAAGCAGCAATGACCATGGAGCAGCAAGAATCAATAGAGTTGGATGGAGAATTCTTTGAGTATATGCCCAGGGAGCTGTACAGCTGAATCTGGAGATAAAATCTCTTCCCAGCCTCTAGAGGAACCAGCACACTAATGTTCATAGTGGCTGTACAAGTTTGATTCCCGCCAGCAATAGATGATTTTGCATCAACTAATGAATGGATAATGAAATATAAAAATAACTAATACACTTTTTCAACTATGGAAAATCCAGATACTATTGTTCTGCTAAAAGAACATAGCAATAAAGAAACACCCTAACAATTTTCTGCTATACCCATAGATCAGTGCCTTGCTCATCCATCATCAGAGAATCATTCTCCTGCAGTAGATGGGAACTAACACAGAGACCCAGAAAAGGACAATGTGCAGAGAGTTGAGAGATTTCGTCTTCATCAAACCTCTTCCCTCAGGACTCAAGAGGCTATGCAGAGGAGGAGGCAGAAAGATGGTAAGAGTCAGAGAGGATGGAAGATTTGTTCAGGGAAACAATGTCTTCAGATACAGCTAAACTGATGTAATATGAACTCACAGAGACTGTAGCAACTCATAAGGCCTGCATGGGTTCAAGCCAGATGAGGTTCCAGTACTGAGAGGGGAAGGTGGGCCTGAGCTACCAACTGACATTCACTTACAAGAGAAAAAAAATTTTTTTTCCAATGGGATTATTACTGGACATATTAAGGGCAGGTCCCATGTACCATGCCCAGCAGTAGATGGTACTACAAAATGAACTTAATGGTATGTCTCATTGCTTTGTTTTGACTTGCTTTAATTTCTTCTTCTTTGTTTTTGTCTTACTGATATTTTGTTTGTATATTTTGGTTCTGATTGTAGTGGTTTGAATAGGCATGCCCCTCCCACTCATGTGTTTGAATACTTGGCCCACAGGAAGTGGCGCTGTTTGAAGGTGTGGCCTTCGATAAAGTGTGTTACAGAGGAAGCAGGCTTTGATGTCTCTTATGCTCAAGTTAGACAGAGTATGGAAGTCTCTCCTGCTGCTGCCTATGGATCAATACATAGAACTCTCGGGTCCTTCTCGAGCACCATATCTGTCTGTAAACTGCCATGCTTCCTGCCATGATGATAACGGACTAAACCTCTGAACTGTAAGCCAGTCCCAATTAAATGCTTTCCTTTATTAGAGTTGCTGTGGTCATGGTATCTCTTCCTAGCAATTAGATAACCTAAGACAGACACCAATTTTGTTATTTTTATGTTTTTCATTTTTGTGTGTGTTGTATTTTTCTTATTCTAAATTCTAGTTTGCTTGCCTGATTCTTTTGACATATATGTATATATGTATATATATAGGTAATAAGTTAATGTATATATAGAGGGAGGGAGGGGCAGGGAGCAGGGGAGTAGGGAAGAGTTGAGAGAGGGGAAAACATGATCAGAATAATAAAAACTTTGTTTCCACTAAAAAAGATGCCTCTTTTTTTCCCTCCTTAGCCTAATTTTGCTAAATAGCTCTCATCAATTGCTTCTCTGTTGCCGACTGTGTTGGTTTCAAGCATTCCTCAGCAGTTGCTTTTCATTGAGAGAATTCTGTTGTCTTAGTCTGAGTTAATGTGTCACATTTGTTTGGCTAGAAGCCATGAGTTTGGCATGTGCCCAGCAATCACATATGGTACCTCTATGTGGCATGGAGATAGCTAATAAGGACATACAATGAATTAAGCCAAATTATTTTTCTTCTACGTCATTATATTCAGTTTGGAGAGAAAGACTCAGTTAAATGTTTTTAGTCCAACATGGAGACTGCAATAGAACCGTCAAACACATGCTGGTGGGCAGTTTGAAAATGGAACAGAGAGCTCTGTGGGGGTTCCAAAGGCTTATCAGAGAGAGTGACTTAAGCTGTATACCTAGAAGCTCATGTGGGTGTTGCACCGGTAAGTCAGTGTGTAGCAGTGAACCAAGAACCCACACATGCTGAAACAAGAGGATTTAGCCTTGAGAAAGTCTAAAACATTTTACTACAAGAATCTGTTTCCAGCATCTGGAATTCTTAGGAACACAAGAGCTCACATAGACAGGTCAGGGAAAGAGGAGAGCGTAAGTTATGTGAAGCACCCCCAGCATGAAGGAAACACGGTAGCAAAGAAGCCTGCGGTCACACTGCTTCTCCATTTGGTGAGAGCAGTCATTCCCTGGGGACTGCTAGTGGGGGCCCCGTTCATAATGTGTCTCCAAGTCTCAAACAATCGCAGGTGGTATCTCTTCCTTCATGAGGATAAATAAGGTAGGGTTCACTAAGGTTCCGTCACCTGCACAAGTTTTTTCAGGTGACAAGTTTCAGATCTGGGGTTCATCCTCTGACCCCATAGCCCAAGCTTTTTTCCTTATGTAATTCTTTCTTATGTCAGGTTTGTGGGCCTTCACCAGGCAGGGAAATATGTGACTGACTACAGGAAAGTGCAGAATTTTACATATGTACAATTTGGGGATACTGTTGTCTGTCATGTTTCCGAAGACTGAGTTCTGTGGTGAACCTAAGGGTTCCTTCATTGTTCCCATGGAAAATAAGCAACTGTCAACCCATCTTATGTGCCGTTCCTTAAAAATATGTTGGTGCAGATGCCATGCTCTTGCCCATCAACATTACAAAGGCAGTTAAATGGCAGAAGTCCATGCCCCAGGAGGATGGTAGGAGTGGCTAAGGGCAACAGTCCTTGCAGACCTGACTTAAAATCCTGACTCCACGAATGACTTTGGTAAGTGGCTTGAGCTTGCTGTGCCTGAGGGTCCTTGACCTGCAAAATGAGGATAATTGAGAGCCCGTTCTTACTGTCAGGTACTTACTATCATAGGAATAGGGTTACTACGAAGACTCCAGGAGTCAAGCCAAGCGAAGGGTATAGAACTGTGCCCAAAAGGACTGGAGAGAGAGCTCGGTTAATAGAGTGCCTACCCCCTAGGCAAGTGGACCTGAGTTCAGATTCCCAACACAGTGTGGAAAAGACAGCAGGGTGCACAGAGTCAGGCAAACCCAGGAGCCACTGGGCAGCCAGCCTAGCCAGTTGTTAACCTCCAGGCTTTAGTGAGGGGCCTTGTCTCACAAAATAAGTTGGAGGATGGTAGGGGAAGGCTCTCAGTGTTGACCTGTGTCTTCCATATAGATGCACACACATGTTCACCTGCACATATGCAAGCCTTCATACACAAGTCTTTCTCTTACCAGTGCAGGGCAAATGATTACAACAGCATCAGCAATTTGTTGTTGTTGTTGTTTTCCTAAATCTGTGGAAGAAAAGCAACAAATCTTCATATACCAATGCTCTCATCCCAACATTAACTGGTGTTGCTGGATACTTTATTCATTTGCAAATATGTGCACACGTGTGTGCAAGAACTCACGTTTAGCAGAGGCTACAGGAGGATGCCCATTGTCTTCCTCTATCACTCTTTGCCTAAATTTCTTGAGGCAGGGTCTCTTTCTGAAACTCAAGTTCACTATTTCAGCTAGGCTCTCTGGCTAACTCAGTGGCGAGACTCCTGCAAGCTGCTTGTCTCTCCTTGCCTTTCAATGCTGTGGTTCTCCCCACATTGGTTGTGCCTTGCTTTTTTATGTGGATGCTTGGAGTTTGAACTCAGGACTTCTTCAGGTTTGTACAACAAGTGTCCTTTCCCACTGAGTCACCTTTGCAGCTTTTTGCTTTTTTGTGTTTGTACCCTGCAATTGTGAGCCAAATAAGCCCTTCCTCCCCTGGGTTGCTGCTGTCAGGGTATTTTCATTACAACAATAGGAAATGAAACTAAGACAAACATATAGGATGCCTTTAACAATTAGTACTTTTGGTTTTGAAATTATAATATAATTACATTAGTTTCCCCTTCTCTTTACTCCCTCCAAACCCTCACACACATCCCCTTTGCTCTTTTTCAAATTCATGGACTATTTTATTTTTTAACTAATTGTGGTTGCATGCATATATGTATATACATATATATTCCTAAATATAACCTGCTCAGTCTGTGTAATATAACTCATGCATATGTTTTCAGGGCTGATTACTTGATACTGAGTAACCCTTTAATGAATATATTATGACAGCTTCAGAGGACATTTGAATTATTCTTTTGTAGGCAAGTCCCAAATTAGTATTTTTCCACAGGAACTTTTTAGAAATTATGTCTAGGGTACATGTATTATTTTTTGTTTAGGGTGGACTTGTTCTGCACAGGTGTTAAGGATCTGAGTAGAAGACATTCTTAGCAGAAGCATCCTAGGAAAGTGTCCACCAGATTGTAGCTTTTTGGATGAATATTATGTCATGGTAGTACTGAGTTTAATTATACACTTTCTTTTTTTTTTAAAAGCCTTACTGTGAAAAGCTTATAAGAAAATAAAAACACCGTACACCAAAATTAACCAGACTGAAAGTCTATATATATTACTCAGAGAACTTCTATACAGTGAGAATGGTCATCCAGAGAAAAAACTATGGAGTTCACATTAAATTTACTGTTTTCATATCAAATGTGTCTTAGGCACTCATTCACCAATAAAACCAAATAGTCGGGAACGCGGTTGGAACACCGGGCTGCGGAACACGGTCGGAACACCGGCCGGCGGGGACCGGCTGGGACCAGCTGGGACCGGCTGGGACTGGAGCGACAGCAGAGGACACAGGCTGCTGGCGGCGGGATCTGTCCAAAGACAAACATATAGGCATCCCCCTGAATATTAACCTTCGTCAGGCGATGAAAGGAGACAGAGACAGAGACCCAAATTGGAGCACAGGACAGAAATCTCAAGGTCCAAATCAGGAGCAGAAGGAGGGGGAGCACAAGCAAGGAACTCTGGACTGTGAGGGGTGCACCCACACTCTGAGACAATGGGGATGTTCCTTCGGGAATTCACCAAGGCCAGCTGGCCTGAGTCTGAAAAAGCATGGGATAAAACCGGACTTGCTGAACATAGCGGACAATGAGGACTACTGAGAACTCAAGAACAATGGCAATGGGTTTTTGATCCTACTGCACGTGCTGGCTTTGGGGGGGCCTGGGCAGTTTGGATGCTCAACTTATTAAACCTGGATGGAGGTGGGCGGTCCTCGGACTTCCCACAGGTCAGGGAACCCTGATGGCTCTTCAAGCTGATGAGGGAGAGGGACTTGATCGGGGGAGGGGGAGGGAAATGGGAGGGGGGGGGGGGGGGGAGGCAGAAATCCTCAATAAATAAATAAATTAAAAAAATAATAAAACCAAATAGTCCTGACATAATCAAAACTAGAAAAACAATGAACTTCATATCCTTTCTTTCATAATTCATATCTACTATCTGCATTTAGTCCTCCCTGGTCCCCTTATCTTTAGTTTTTTTTTCTTTTCTTCATACTATACTATACCCACATGCCTATTCATTTATATATATGCATATATTTTTGTCTAGATTCTACATATGAGAGAGAACATGTGGTTTATTTCTTTCTGAGATTGTGTATGTGACTCTACTTAATATTATACACTGTGAATCTATCCATTTGCCTCTAAATTTTAACTTTCTTTTTCTTTGAAGTTGAGTGGTGGTATAGGAGGTTCTTCTGATTTGTGTTGCTTTCACTGTTTATTAAAGAAACTGCCTTGGCCTAGTTGATAGGGCAGAACTCAGGTAGGCGGGGATGACAGAACAGAATTCTGGGAGGAAGAAATCATGAATCTCCGGCCTGAGATGGATGTAGGTTAGAATCTTGCCAGTAAGCCACAGTCACATGGTGATACACAGATTTATTAGAAATGGGTTAAATCAAGATGTGAGAGTTGGCCAAGAAGAGGCTAGATATAATGGGCCAGGCAGTAATTTAATTAATACAATTTCTTTGTTTTGGGGGTTAAGCTAGCCGGGCGGCCGGGAGCCATACGGCCGGGATGAAAAGCAGGCCAGCTCCTCTTACAACAAGTGATATATATATATAACTTTCACTGTCCATTCGTCTGTTGTTGGACAACTAACTAAGTTGGTTCCATTTCTTTGCAACAGTGACTAAAGCAGTGATGAGTGTGGGGAAACAATAATATCTGTGATGGGTGTAAAGTTCTCTGGGATCTGCCCAGGAGTGCACTAGCTGGTCTCAGGTGGATATAGTTTTATATTTTGGTGGAGCCTCCAAATTTATTTCCACAATAGATGCATTAATTTTTCACCCCCACCAATAATGAACGAGGGGACCTTTCTCTCCTGTCCTGTCCAACATTGTTGTCCAATTTGCTGTTGACAGCCGTTATGACTGATGGGAGTTAGTGCTTGAAAGTAGTTTTAATTTGTATTTCCCCGAGGGCTAAGGATATTGAATATTTTAAAAAAGTGGCTATTGGCCATGTATACTTATTTACTTTATTTTGTTTTTGTATTTTCGAGACAAGGTTTCTTTGTGTAGCCCTGGCTGTCCTGGAATGTCCTTTACAGATCAGGCTAACTTTGAATTCAAAGGTCTGCCTTTCTCTTTAGTTCTGGGATTAAAGGCCTTCATCGCCAGTACCTGGATCCTTTTTTAAACTATCTCTTCAGTTCATTGCCTGTCAGAGGATGGGCACTTATATTTCCTCAGTGTTTAATTTCTGTAATTTTTTTGTGAATTCTGGATATTAGCGCCTTGTCTGAAATATAGCTTCTAACAAATGGTCATTGTTGTAAAAGATTATCAACCCAGGGATACATTTTTTAAAATAGAAATCACAAATAAATGGAACTTTTTTGGACAAAAAGAAATATAGCTTCGAAAAGTCTTCTCTCTCTCTCTCTCTCTCTCTCTCTCTCTCTCTCTCTTCCTTTCTTTTTGTGAGAGAGAAGACTTCACTCTATAACTGAAGCTGGCTTGGAACTCATTGTGCCTGTCGCATAGGGATTCTCCTGGCTCCCCAGTGCTGGGATTGCAGGGATTAAAGACACTTGTCTTTAATGATACATTTTTCTTCTTGGACTATATGATAAGTTAACATGATTCCTTGAAGAGGTGGGGAGAAGTCTCATCCCTAGCTGAGGACCTATTGGCAACTGACGGCTTCTGAGAGAGAGAGAGAGAGAGAGAGAGAGAGAGAGAGAGAGAGAGAGAGAGAGAGTCAGGTTTCTTTAAGGATGTGTCCTTTGGTAGACTGACCATGCTCTAGTGGATGTCCACACATTCAAGAGTATATATGGGCAGGTCTAACTGGACTTGATGTGTTTTAAAAACAAGGGACTCAAAATTGAGCACATAGGGAAGTGATGGTGATGAATATGCTCAAAATACATTGTACAAATTTCTGAAGAACTAATAAAGATAAATAGAGTTTCCTTTAAAAATGTTCTGTCTCTGTAATTTGAACGCAACAGCCAGTCTCTTCAGAGCGTGTCAGTGGTCTCAGGGCTACTGTCGCATTACACGAACAAGAGGCGTTTATACACTTTTTGATGATACAGTTGATTTAGCCAGGTGCCCTGAGACCTGCATGGGAATTGTTAATTTCATATGGCCCACACCATTTCATGACTGCTCGCAGAGTTTATAGGAGTTCAGCTACAGATGTGATTATAGCAGCCATTTCTCAGTCCTGACACCAGTTTCAAATTAAAAACTGACAGCCCTCACCTCCTCTTGGGTTCACCCACAGGTCACTTTCCTGTCACTTCAGTTCTCCCCCTATTAAAATGACATCTGTGTTCATAAAGACACTGAGGGGGCTGTAGAAGCTTGGAATTGTAGGGGAATGAGAATAAGGTCTCGACTGTTCAGATAACGTAGTGTTCAACTTTGGCCTTTAAGGGGACAGGAGGCCAGCAATACCCACATGATCTCCAGATATGGGCACAGAGGCCCAGAGAGGTCAGTGTGTGATTGTATGCAATCCACACACTAGAGCCGATGTGTCTTGTGAAGAACCGGCTCATACCACTGAGAGGACTGAACAAATGAAGTATGCAATAATTTTTAAAGTATCCTTTCTAAACATTTAAAATTTTCTTGATATTTTATTAATTTTACCTAACAGGAAAATTTTTCCCCTTAAGATATATAAGAACAATTTAGAACAGTACCCATTTAAACAAAGTGAAAAAAATGTTTGAAATACTTTTTATAAACGATTTAACGAGACTATTGGGCATATATCACTATGAAGCCTATACAAAACACAACAGCATATCACCATCACCTTGCCAAGAAACATGAAGTGGCCTGTAGATATTATTTTGATTAAGACCATGAGTGAAAAATTAAGGAAAAAAGATATCTTCTGAGAGAAAATGAATTGATAAATCATTTGAACTAACAACCTAATAATTTAGCATCTTAAGATAGTTAGGACAGTGTACTGCAAAGATCGTAATAAACATGAGCTGTAGGTCATGAATAGAGATTATGGTAGTTGAAAAAGTCCCCCCAGTCCTCTGTGTTCCTGCGGAGTCAAACCCAGGACACTGTGCAAGCTAGACAAGCTTGTTAGCACTGGGCCACACCCACAATTCCTAAAAGTCACAGTTTTGACAAACTGCCATTACTGATAATGAAAGCAGATTATTCTTCCTATAGTCTAGATCTTTGATTTTTGAAAACAACGTTGCTTGCTAAAGACATTTGTTGTATAATTTAAAGTTGCTCTATTTAATACTTATTTAATTTTTTGGGGATTTTGTTTATTTTTATTTTATGTGTATAGGTATTTTGATTGCACGCATGTCTGTGCACACCTGTGTGCAGTGTCCATAGAGGCCAGAAGAGGGTGTTGTATCCTCTGAAACATGAATTGGATTATAGACCAGTGTTAGCATCTATGTGGGTATTGAGAACCGAACATGCATCCTCTGGAAGAGAAGCCAGTGTTCTCAAACCTGACCTCAAGTGGCACAGTGATCTGTGTTAGGGACAATATATTTTATGACCTGAATGACTTCCTATTTAATTCAATCAGTTTGTCTTAGTTTCCTTATCTGGAAAGTAGGTGGGCACCACAAAATTACCTACATCACTGAGCAGTATTGAGTTAATACTGTGCAAAGCACTTGGCATCTTGCCGTGTTAGCTTAAGTGGTAGTCAATTGTTTGTTGATTGTAAAATGAGAATAGTTACAGTACTCATAGTTTGAGAGGTTGATATAAAAATTAAATAAAACATAACCTTTAAACTTATACATACCTACTTGATAATAATGTTACTGCTATATTATTATTATTGATTATTATTATAACTCAACTACCTGGCTCTTTGTGAAAAACTGTGCCTGACCCATGTTATCACATAAAAGCAGCATAACTTCACTGCAGGGAAGTAGACCTATGGAAATCTATTCCCATGGGGGGAAAAAAAAACCTAACTTCTAAAAATGTTAGATGCTTTCAACTTGTTTTTGCTGTAAATTGCTGTTGTGCCTGGTTCAAATACAACCAATTTTGTGAAACTTTCTTGGCTTTCCCAAGGGATCAGTGTTTCTCTCTTATGCCCAAACCCAGTGTATTAGGGGATTCTCTGTGCTGTGCTCTGGGATCCTAATTGTTAGAGCTTACCTTGCAGCCTTCCTGGATCCTTAGCTCTCTGGGGAGCAGGATTAGATGTCTCCTGCCTCAGTTTTCTCCCCTGTCAGTTAGCAGTGTTCTCTCTGCAAGGTCACTCAGCATTTGTGACTGGCCACCAATCATTTGGTTGTGCATTTTGAAGAAGCTTGACTCTTAGGAGGTTATGATCCAAAGCTCACCTTCTACATGGTTTCCAATGTAGAGATTTGGGCAACTTCCTTCACCAGAAAGTCTGCATCTTGTGGGAGCTACCATTAAAACAGCATGACCGGGAGGCTGAGATGACTCAGCCCGTAAAGGACATGCCACTGAAGGCCTGAGTGTGAGCTCCACAGCCCACATCAAGGTGGAAGGAGACAACAGACTACATTTTTCTCGTTTATTTGTTTGTTTGTTTATTCACCTATTTGTTTGTTTGTTTGCTCATTGAGACAGGGTCTCACTATGCAGCCCTGACTGTTCTGGAACTTGTTATGTATGAGTTTGAGGCTGGCCTCAAACTCAAAGAGATCCACTTGCCTCTGCCTGCCGAGTGCTGACATTAAAGGTGTGTGCCATTATGCCCCAGCTTTTTCTCCCCGCCCCCCATCTTGGGGGATGCATGGCTACTTCTGATATCTAAGAAGAGGTGATAAGTTCTAACTCCCATTATTTTCTCCTCTTACAGAATGAATTAATTGAACTCTTTATGTTCTAATAGTTTTTTTTCCTGATCTATTTCTCAGTTTTATTAGGAAAATACATTTTTAGTCTAAAACCAAACTTTTTAAGTAATAAAAAAATAAATCCGGACATGCTTTTCATTATTATTTTCCCTTTTGTTTGAACTATTTCCTGCTGCATTCCTTTCTCCTATGATGGCTTTATTTCTTGCTGCAAATAGAAACTTCAGAGTAAACTCAAAGGATTGGAAATTCACTATCTAAATCCAATGCAAAACATACTCAGTCCAAGTCACAATATACTGAATGACTGAGGAGAAATGAAAAGGGAATAAACTGGAGAGAGCTAGGTTTGTAATTCTGGGCTTTAGGGAACTTTACAGGGTTCATAAACCCAGGCTTGACAGGGGAAAGCAAAACAAACATAGATTTACTGAGGGAAACACTCTAAAAATGATTGGGTATTGATCATTTTTAATCGTTTGCCCTGAACAACTAGGAGACGTGTTATCGTCAGAGCCACCAATGAAAAGCAGGACTGTTCTTTAACCTGCCCCAGTTTGCTTTGACATATTTTCTATCTCGGGGGACTCGGCCACAAAGTCCATTAGCCCATTGGAGGCAGTCAGGTCAAATCAATTGTCCGCACTGAAGACAAGGTACCCACCACTTACAGTAATTCTCCCCAGTCGTGGTGGAGGAGACGAAAGGTTCAAAGCTGTATTGTCGTGGGCACATCTCATCCATCTTTCACAGATCCAAACACTGTGTAAGGAACAGGGTGTGGAACTTAAAGCTGCATTTTGGGTCTGGTATGCACATCACCGAGTGAGCAATTCATATTCCTGAGGCAAGCTGAGCAGCTGCTCATGCCTGCTAAGACGTGTACAAAGGGTAGCGAATGCTTAGCAAGGAACCTCTTGAGAGGTTCAGAGTAACTTGAGCCACTGATCTCCTGTCGGGCCCTTCCTCCTCCCGCTCTGACAAGTTCTACTTCAGAGTTAGTTACACAATAGAAGAGATTCACTCGTTCACTTGAGGTGTAAAGGCAGGTGGTAAACATGGGAGGAAAGACCTAATGAAATGGTCATTCGAGGATATTGGTAATTTCTGTGTTTTCAGGAAGAAGAAAATCTGATTTTTGACCTGTTGCAATATGTCAGAAGATACTCGATGGTGGGTACCAACCTAATGTAGGTGCGTTCCCCTTGCCTTTGTTAGTGCGGGGGAAGCCCAGTCTTGCTTTCAAATGGCTTCAGTTGCTTGTTGGACTGTGGTTGGAGCCAATGCATCCAGGTATACCTGTCCCGGGGTTTCAAGTGGGATGCAAAGCCATTCCCAGCTTCGCGGGATGACGTGGATTGAAGTGCGTGTGGACATGACTAGCTGTTCCTTCTGCTTTGTTACCTCGCTGCTTGTTTTGCTTAGCTTCCCTCTAGAATTATATTTCCCTTTACACACTGTCTCATGGAAATGTGTGCATGCATGCTTCTGTGTGTGTGTGTGTGTGTGTGTGTGTGTGTGTGTGTGTTGCATGCAGGTATTTGTGTGGGTGTGTGAACATGTAAAGACCTGCACGTTCGCATGTGACCGTCAGAGGTAAACATCTGTCTCTATATTTATTTCTCATATTTTATTTGTTCGTTGAGAGTTTCAAGTTTTGTACAATGTGTTTTGATTGTATGCACTCCTAAACTCTTCCTGCATCAAGTCCTTTTCCCTACCCACCCATCTTTGTGTGTGTCCCCCCACCCCACCATCTAGGCTTAAAATACTCTTGGATGTGTGATCTTCCACTTGAGTGTGCTTGACTTACCAGGGCCTAACCTCTTAGAGAAAATCCCTCTTCCTTTCCTAGCAGTTAGCAGTTACCAATTGACCCATGGCTAGTGGGATTGTGTGCCCAAGCATGCTGGGATTTGGTCTGGGTTGGACTTGCACAGCTGTTGCACACACTGTCACAATTGCTGTGCGTTCACGTGTGCAGCTGTCCTGCCGTGTCCAGGTGTTTCCTTACAGTCGTCTTCTGCCCTCTTTTCCAAAGTGATCCCTGAGCCTTGGTGGGTGCGGAGGTTATCTGTATCTTCTCTTAGGGCTCAGCATCCGGCCCTCTCTCGTTCTCTGCACTTCGTCCAGTCTGTGGCAATCACCATCGATTGCAAATAGGTGTTTTCAGATGAGGGTTGATGAAAACATTGATCTGTGGGGATAGAGAGTTATTAGGAGTCAGTTTAATACTGTGATCATTTAGAAAAATCATAGGAGTAGGTCTGTCCACAGGTATTCTCCCAAACAGAGGACTTGAAGCAAGATAATGCATGAATGGAAATGGGTTGAAAAATATCAAAACATTCTCTTTCTGAATATTTGAAGTTTGAATGATAGAACTAAGCATCGTATTTTAGACACCATGACACAATGTTTCACCTAGAATGTAGAAAGTGTTTCCTTGTTCTCAAAGGCTGCTATATCATCTGGCTTTATAGACCAGCGAATTGGTCTATAAAGAAGAAAGGATGACGCTATCTCGCAGGTCCAAAGGTTTTCATGTTAGCCAGTTCCTTTGGACTTGAGGCAGTACTCAAAATAATATTTATGGTAGAATGAAGCCACTGTCTTCCTGGGTGGGAAATAAAGGGGAATGGAGAAGATCCTATGCTAACCACAATCTCCTTCTAGGGCTTGTTATCAACGACCAAAGAACATCTCACTAGGCATCTCCTCTTAGAGTGCCACAGGCAGGGCCAAGCCTTTAACACATGGCCACTAAAATAACTCTTTGTGTTTCTAACTCTGTGTATACTTACGTGAGAATGTGTATATGTGAGTGTAGTCTTCTGTGTAGTCCGTAGAGTGCATTGGGTCCCTTAGAGCTGGAGTTACAGGTGGCTGTGAGCTGCCCAAAGTCAGTGCAGGGAACTGAACCCTGTTCCTCCACAAGAGCCATGCATGCCAGCCTCCTTTCCAGCCCACATATGAACCATGGAAGGATATTTGACACCGAGAGAATAGCAACCTCTCTGTGCAAATATTTATTTATCTTTTTCCTAAATAAATTCATCCAATCAGGTAGTCGGGGACTCAGTAAGAATCCTCATTTTCAATTCTGTTTACCAGGCTGGCCCAGGAGAGTCCCTTTTTGGTTAGTTTTTCCTTACTCCTCCTATGTCTGATTACTTTCAGTGGATCCACTCCCATCCCCCAGTTTATTATTTGCTTTGTTGGGAAATAAGATGAAGCCAAACACAAATTTGTAAATGGTCTTAACCTTCAGCATCTGGTAATTTTCATACACCTCCATTTCCTCTATTCCGTGAAGAAAGCAGATTTTGTGGAAATTCATGTTTTGTATTTAGTTATCTTTTGTATAGAACACAGGAACTGACTAAAGCATTTACTGATTTAAAAGGATTTCATTTTCGTTGATGAACTTCAAAGTGAGGCTCATTCCAGGAAGTGTGATGTAGGAATTATAGGCAGAATGCATTTGGGGATAAACACAAAATGAAATTAAAAAGATAAAATAGATGTCTTGTGTTTATTTTCCAAAAACTCTTAACCAAGGCAACCTAAATGTAAAAACCCTCAATGAAAACATTGTGATAAATCTTTATTACCTTTGATTTGACAAAATTGTCTCCATTATGACATTGAAAACACTGGCAACAAACAAAAGAAGAAAGATGGCCTAAGCTTTATGTAAGCAAGAACTTTTATGTTTTATTATATGCCACCAACCAAATGAGAATATGGTCCACAGAAAGGAGGAATGATTTTGAATCATATGTATCATAAAGATCTTGCATCCAGGTAGTGTAAAGATATTCCCATCATGCTGTAGTAAAAACAGAAATATGTGAACGAAAGTGGTCAAGGGATCTAAACTTTGCAGAGGTATTCCAGAGGCGTAGAAACAGCCCATAGATACGTGAAAAGATGCTCATCATTAATAGTCGTCACCAGGGAAGGGGAAGAAAATACTAATGAGCCACCAGGGATGGCTAAATTTAAAAGTTAGAAAATAAGAAGGTGGGAGGATGCATAGAAAACATTTTCCTTAATGAAGGCCAGTAGGCATATGTGTAAAAACATACTTCTTGTGAATGTGTAGTTTCCTCCCCCTTCACACACACACACACACACACACACACACACACACACACACACACACACACACGCACAGACACGTAGTTGAGACATAGATACAGTCTGATCCTATGCATTGTTATTACTGTGATCAAGAAATAACACATCAAACATTTTTACTACAGGAGAGTATCATATTTATGAAATTTATTTTTAAAATATAATATTTTGATTCTTTTAATTTATTTGAAGTTTTTCATGTGTATGATTGTTTTGTCTGCATGTGTGTTTGTGCACCACATGTGTACAGGGCCTGCAGAAGCCAGAAGAGGGCGTTGTGTTCCCTGAAGCTGGAGTTATAGAAAGTTGTTGGTTGCCATGTGGGTGCTGGGAATTGAACCCAGGTTCTCTCCCAGGAGCAAGTGTTTTTAACCACTGAGCCATCTCTCCTGCCCTTGGACTTTCTTATTGTTACTTTTTTCTGTGCTCTGAGCTTGAACTTCATTCATTTATCTTGAAACCCGAGCAAATTATCTGAAAGGTAATTTTCTGTGTACAAATATTGATTTTTTTCCTTAAATGTATTTTTTTCCTTAAAACTGTTTCTACACTAAGACTATCTTTGACTATTTAAGAAAAAACTTATAAAATTGATTGTAATATTATTTTAATATTTTAGTCATACTGGAAAAATTGGGGCTTGGCCCTTGAAATCCACATCTCTCTGCCTCTTAGGGTAGCTCTGAGACCCCACCAGAAAAATGTCTTTGTGCTGTGGGTGGTGGTTAGCATAGAAGTTCACAACTGGTCGAAATTCAGAGAATAAATACTGTGGAGTGTTCAGCCATAAATAAAACATCCATATCGTCTTCATCTTCTTAAAGCTACCGAGCCTTGCAGAAGATAGGACAGAAAAACTGTCGGAACCAGAGGTTGGGGAGGACAAGTGAATCAGCACAGCAGGACCACGGCTGCCCGCACAAGATCTGTATAAGATCTGTATAAGATGAAGCCAATCGACATTCTAGCAGGGGATGAAATCCCACCTCCAGGCAAGAGTTATTGACAATAAATGGCGTCATAATATTTCATTTATATTTTAATAAATAAAGATCAGAGAGTAAAACAGCCACACTGGCCAGTCTTACAGATGAGGCCGCAATAACACATACCTCTAATCCCAGTAGCCACACTAGTTTGCCATAGAATCCAGGTGGTAGGGGTGTATGCCTTTAATCCCAGCACTAGAGAGGATTATAAAATGGGAGGAGACAGCTCTCAGTCTCAGCCTCATTCTGAGATTCCTGGAGGCAGGGTCGCCATTTCAAACTGAGGTCAAGGTAAGAGCCAGTTGGCTGGCTGCTTTGCTTTTCAGATTGAATCCCAATTTCTCTGAGTTTTATTAATCGTGCTTCAAGGGACAGTCAGTTTTTTAAGGGTGTAACCTCTGGTAGGTGGATCATATTCCTGTTGATGGCCCCACACCCAGGAGAATACGGGCAGCACAAATTAGACTTGGTAGATCAGAGGACACAAAGTTGGGAGGGGTTGGAAGGTAGAGTGGCTTTGGGAGTAGTAGAGGGTGAATGCAATCAAAACATATATGCATGTATAAAATTCTCAAAAAATTAATAAATTTAATAAATACAAATAAATAAAATATAAATAACTGACCAGCATTGTTCAGCAAGACAAAGGATATATTTATACTAATGATATTGCTCCCACTTTCCAAGGTATTCTGTTTCTGGAAAAGGTTGAGGTTTTCATAACTTAGTTCTATCTAGGATATAGCTTTGACTCAAACTTACAGGGCTGGGAGTGTGATGTTGTCCTACTTAGGAAGCCATCTTGCTGACTGGTTTATAAAGTTATAGGCAACACTCTTTGAATGCGGGTTGATGATACAAGTTCTATCATGGTATTTGTCATTGGAATTTGTAGAAATAATGTTTAATAAAATAACCTAGATGTAGACAGTAAATATAGCTACTCTTTTCCAGATTCTCATGCATATTCACCATTCAATAATATCATATATGCCTTTGTGGTATTATTTGTTAATTAGAATAACTTGGTAATTGCATAGAATTTTGGTATGAAAAAAAGCACTACTTTTGGCATATGATTGGCTTGTTTACTCATAACCATGCTACTTATTATGCCAGACAGTTATTTTGATTTTCTGCACTTCTACAAAAGGAAGACAACATGATGGTTATGTCTCTCTGGAGAGCATGTAGCAGGCTTTCCTTTGGACCACCAACCAGTTCCCAAATCATGACACAGAGACTTGTTATTGTTATGTCCAGTCTGTGGGGACCCCAAAAGACCACCAGGGAGACTGACTCATTGCAATGCAAAAGCAAGATTTATTGTAGGCATGTTTTCAAGCCAGCAGGGACCTCGCCAATGCATTAGTCATAGGAGGTACCCCGCCCTTCTAGAGGGGATTATTTAAAGGCAAAACCCAGAAAAGTTACATTAGCAGAGTGTGGGGTGGTGAGTTCAATCCTGATTGGCTCGTGTCTAGGGAATTTTCACAAATTTTATTTTCGAAGCTTACCTGTTGCTTGTCAAGTTTTCTTATCAGCTGACAGGAGGGGACATTCTGTGGTTATCTGTACTTTTCAGATGGCTACGCTGTTACTTTTGCCCCTAACCCTTTCTGAGGACTGGAATGTTTTATGGGAAATAGTTTACACAAGATACAAGATGGAGACGGAGGACAAAATGGAGGAACTTTGGTTCTTCAGTTATGAGTTATGAATGTTTGGCCTTATCTTACTCTTGTTTTAAACTGTTTCTCTTCTTCTATATTTTGCCTCAGAGCTTTTTAAAAAGCCCTTTATTCATTCTGTATACCCTACTCCCCTGCTAGCTCTATATTGACTGCTGCTTCCTGGCTGGCTCACCCCACGTGTCTCCCTGTTTTTCTCCCTCGTTCTCTTCTCTCTCATTCTCTGCTCCTGAGTCTAGAGCCCCCTACTATTTATTCTCTGTAGTAAGATGACGTTTTACTCTTTTGGTTCTTTTGCGGAGGGGCCACCCAGCTCCCAAATGAATCATACATGGCATCTTATTCTTAGTTATAAATGTCCTGCCTTAGCTTGACATTTTTCTTACCTTCTTTTACTTAACTTATATTATCCTGTCTACCTTTTGTCTCTGCGTGTTTCCCTTTTCCATGCTTCTGTAAATCTTATTCTTTTTTTTTTTTTTTTTTTGATTTTTCGAGACAGGGTTTCTCGGTAGCTTTTTGGTTCCTGTCCTGGAACTAGCTCTTGTAGTCCAGGCTGGCCTCGAACTCACAGAGATCCGC
Organism: Microtus ochrogaster; assembly: GCF_000317375.1. NCBI lineage: Eukaryota > Metazoa > Chordata > Mammalia > Rodentia > Cricetidae > Microtus > Microtus ochrogaster. The sequence goes on from NC_022013.1 coordinate 27,962,399, forward strand.
CTGCCTCTGCCTCCTGAGTGCTGGAATTAAAGGCGTGTGCCACCACTGCCTGGCTTGTAAATCTTATTCTTACTCCATGGATTGTTGTGTAGCTTGATGACTGACTGATGTCCTCCTCCTTCTCTGACTACTTCTCATTCCCTTCACCCAATTTTCTCCTTCTGTATATTCTCTCTGGCTGCCAGTTTCACCTGTCCTTTCTCCTGCCTCGCGATTGGCCGTTCAGATCGTTATTAGACAGGCAAAGTATCACAGCTTCACAGAGTTAAACAAATACAATATAAACAAAAATAGCGCATCTTAGAACAATACTCCCAACAATTCTTTCTGCTCTCTAGCCCCACCTGTTCCTCTACTGACATTCCACTTTTTATTAGATCAGTCAGGTGCCTTAGGCAGGCAAGGTAAAACAGCAACACATCTTTGCATAATTAAACAAATGCAGCACAAATAAATGTAATATATGTTTGCATAATTAAAATAATCTTCTATATCAAGGGTGTTTTTATATTCATAAAATTTAATTTATAATATTTATATTTATATATTATATATTAAATGAGATATCTAGTGTTTTATGTGATCTAAGAGCTTTTGGCAACCAATTTTAAATTTAATTTTTCTTTTTAATTACCATGTAATAAAGAGGAACTACAGGGCCTATTGTGGTTAATTTAGGACTTCTGTGCAAACTAGTGCCAGGTTAGTGTTTGGGTTTACAACTCTCTTTTTGCTAAATGAAGGTCAGATCACATCATTGCACAGTGTAAGAATGAACTTGAGTTATAAGAGTGCTAGGATATTGAAAGCAAAATGGAAGCAATTATAGGAAAAGTTAATTTGCATTCATATTCTTTAAAATTCCTGATTTTTCTTCAGTCTGATGAGAGAATTATAAGTGTTTTCATCAACACTTAAAAAATTGGACAGTAAGATCAGATATGTCTTCTCATTCTCAAATGCCATTGATAATGAGATAGCTAACTAAATAGATTTTAGTAGAAGAAAATTTAAGGGACACTAGCCCACTTTAACATGTGGCTCTGTCAGGCCTTGCCTTTCTCTCCCATTACCTCTGCTTTGCAGAAAACATTAGATTACATTCCTAAAGTTAGCCCCCAAGTTCTATCACCTTATTTGGCCTCTTCCTCTTCCTGAGGATGACTTCCAAGGTCCAGCTATCAACGTACTGAGGTCCGGCAATCAAAAGCCCCCTTTGGCTACCTTAATTAACATGCCTAATTAAAATTAAACACCTTGTCCTAACATGGGGGTCTGCTTCTTTACCTTTGTAAACCACCGTTTGCCTATGTGCTATGTCTGTTTCCTCTCTATCCAGAGACAGTACTTTCCTGGCCCCTTTCCCTTGTCCTCTTCCCTTTCTTCCTCATAACCCATTTCTTTTACCACCACATCCTAACACATTCTAACACAGACTTCTCCTTTCCTCCTCTTAAAAATTACACCTGCTAGATCATTTGCTGCTGTTTTTCTGCCCAAGTCAGAAAGCAGCCACTTTAAATTCTCTTTTCCACTTAATAAATGATCTCTCTGTGACAACAGGTGTTTGGATATGGTTTGCGCCTAATCTGGGGTCCAGGAGGAAGCCCGCACTGTATGGCGATCTCATTCCAATATGATAACTTAATTATCAAATAATATATTTATGTTGTTATCAATTGCATTTAATGGAAATGCCACTCACACTGCTTTGAACAACCGATGGTGTATGTGAAGACTTTGAAACTTACACGTTTTGTCTTCTTTTGATAAAAGTAACATTAAAATTCATAACAACAGGGTTTGTAAAAAATTAACCTTAGAAAATAATTAGCTGATACACGTTAAGAAATGCAATTTGGCATGAAGACAGCATGGTTGGTGGGACAAGCACAGCACTATATTGTTTGCAAGGCATTTTGGACTATCTTGTGCAGAACACAGCAGTGGTTTTGGAGGGATAGTTTGGCAGAATATTGAATGTTGCTGTGAACTGCCATAGTGGAGACTGATGGTTCGTCAGTGAAGACTTCAGGGTGTACAACCTAAGATGTGACCAGAACAAATAGAAGTTACATTTGGACTTCAGTGAGATGCACAGCAGAGGCCGAGAGAAAACCATGTTGGCCAAGGTACTTCACTGAAATGTGTCCAAGTAAAGTGGGGACAGAAAGACAATTGCAAATGTAGGAACAGAGCTCAGAAGGATGTCTGGTCACCGGACAAACTGAGGGAAAGGCTTGAGTATTAATAAACAAAAAGCCTGTTCACCCATCCTTGAAGGAGGATTTGAGAATTTGTTCAGTAAAACTGAAAGAGGTCCCTTTATGAAAGGCTGTTTCTTGCTGGGACTCCTTGTTGCGGGAGCTCCTTCCGCTCCTTCCCCCAATAGCCACTGAGATACCAGCCCATTGGGATGTGGTCTCTCTCCCTTTAAAAAAGCGGCCACGTTCTGGCTATTACAAATAATGCTGCTATGAACATAGTTGAACAAATGCCCCTGTCATATGATCGGGCATCTCTTGGGTATACTCC
>NC_022013.1:27976349-27991300 GCF_000317375.1 Microtus ochrogaster
GGGAGGCTGGGAGGAGGTGGAAAATTTTTTTTTCTTTTTTAATAAAAAAAAAAAGCGGCCACTTCCCTCTGCTCTCTCTCTGGCTTCCGGCTCTGCTTTCGGCGATTAGGCTCCTTTCATGATTGTGCGGAGGGCTGTTGTCTGGGATGGTGATCTGTAAGTTTTTCCCCTTTAAATAAATAACCATTCTATTAATCATAATTCCAAACTGGTATGGGATTGTTTGTGATTTATGTCTTCATTTGGCGTTCCAACGTGGTGGCCTAAATCCACTTAAAAACCTGAGAGGGATTAAAAATAAGGGAAAGAGAATTTAACACAGCTGTTTGCTGTTTTCTAGGATGTGCTGTAGAGAGATTTCCTATTTCAGCAACAGCAGCAGAAAAAAGCTGCATCATTTTAAAGCACGGCTTCCTGGGGCTGGAGAGATGGCTCAGCACTCCCCTGCTGCACCTGGGCAGATGGCTGAATCAGGCTTAGGCAGGCAGAAGAACATGGCGGATTCCTGCTGTCATACAGAGACATGTTTCCAAGCTGCTCAGTGCTCTGCATGTCAGATTTGGATGTAACTTGGATGAAAAGAGTTTCTGTGCCGCACGCTCAGTCTCAGAGTTAAAGTGCTGAGTGCGGCTCCTACCTGGCGGCCCCAGAGCTAGTAGAAAATGGTATGTCCTCCATTTTAAAATTGGAGAGAGGTGGAGCCAACATCTAGAACAGCCTGCTGCTCTGCAGCTCAGAGGCTCAACTGATTCAGTCACAAGTGGCTCTGCCATGTTGGACTGGGCAGGACAAGCTGGCAGTACCTGTTTTTGACCTAGGAATGTCACAGCTTAGATTCTTTTTTTTTTTTTTTGATTTTTTGAGACAGGGTTTCACTGTAGTTTTGGTTCCTGTCCTGGAACTACCTCTTGTAGACCAGGCTGGCCTTGAACTCACAGAGATCCGCCTGCCTCTGCCTCCCAAATGCTGGGATTAAAGGCATGCACCACCACTGCCCGGCCCCCAGGGGTAAAGTCTTAAGCTCTTAGTGATTTAAAGGTGAAAATCAAAAGTGCTCCTGGATAGTAAAACATTACAGATTCACAATAGGACAGATTCAGACATAAAAAAAAACCACTAAATGGGTCACAGTGTTGGATGAGTGTACGTAGGCTGGGACAGAGAAGTAAATATAGAGAAAAAAAAGGGGTAAAGTCTTTTTTTTTTGATTTTTCGAGACAGGGTTTCTCTGTAGCTTTTGGTTCCTGTCCTGGAACTACCTCTTGTAGACCAGGCTGGCCTTGAACTCACAGAGATCCGCCTGCCTCTGCCTCCCAAATGCTGGGATTAAAGGCATGCACCACCACTGCCCGGCCCCCAGGGGTAAAGTCTTTAAAGAGACAGAATAAAGTAAAGTGATAGAGTAAAAATAAGCCACATAAAAATGGAAAGTTCACAGAGAGTCTGGATTATGTACATTGTGTTTTCTTTAAAATTTTTGACTGTGAAGGAGCTATGTACAGAGAGACATTTCATTATATGGGCTGCCAGGCTAGACCAGAATGGATATCATAAGGGTATGACTTCAGAATTTGGATCTAATAACATGATGCCTTGGAAAAGAGTTTCTTCTTTTGTTTTCACAGAGGATGAGACCCTGTGGATTGCTTCTATCCCAATATGGTATGATAGACCACGCCCTCCTGAAAGGTTGCTGTGAACACCCTCAAAAAATTACTTCGCTCAACTGCCGACTGAGATGAACCTAGCACACAGGTTATACCATGAAAAATTTAAATAACAGCGCCCCCATACAGCAGGAAGCAGTTTGGAGAGAGATAACTACGTCCATATTCCCAAATATTGTTTATAAATGTTCTTTTACACTTAAAAAGGGATATGATATAGATATGAATAATTTGCATTGGTATGGATTTTAAGGTCAATTTTGTTATATGTATATGTATTTCTGATCTTGATTAAGGTATTGTGATTGTGTAGTTCATTTAAAAATGTAATGCATAATTAAAAAATATTAAATAGGTTGTTATTGGATAATCATCAATAATAGTCAAGCTTGTAGTCCTATTAGTTAGATTTTCTAGATATGTATAGATATACTTCAGATAGGCATTCTTCATATCTTTCAAAGGCTACAGAATATGGCATTTAATGTTTTAATAACTTAGGGTTTTCATGACAATGAGAGATGTCTGCTCCTGGCAGCACCAATCTACTTCAAAAGGAAGATGGGCATTGAAGAGGCTCCTTATGGAGTTTGATAGCCATTTGGGCAAGAAACTGCTCTTGCCTGGACTGTTGCATAAACTGGACACAAAGAACCAGCAGAGAGAGGACTGCTGAACTTGCCTAAAGGTGAGATGATTCTTTGGGGTTCCTGTTTCATGAAGGAGTGTGCGAGACATTCTGCAGGACACAGCAGATAGTGACTGAACTGTCTTTAAAATTTCCTGCTTCATGGAAAAAGTCTGCTGGATACTATGGGCCTGTAGGCTGAAGATGGATGCCCCAACTGTACAGAGGAACTTTGGGTGACTGTCCAGGCAGCGAGATGTCTCTGTCATTTCTAGAGTTTGGAAGTTGCTTATTTCTTGTTTGCTTAGGTAATATTATATCCTTCTGAAGTCTTTGGAGTTGAAGAATGGTTAGTTATAGTTACAGTCTTCCTTAATTATGATAAAAGATAAAATAGATATAAATATTGTAACTGTGATTCTTGCTTGATAACTGTTTTGTTATATGTAATCTTACTATGTTAAAGTAAAAGCCTTTCTTTTTTTGTTTAAACAGAAAAAACTGAAATGATGTGGGAAAGTCTTCTGTTTTGTGTTGATTTCATTGGTTAATAAAGAAACTGCCTTGGCCCTTTAATAGGACAGAAAATTAGGTAGGCAGAGTAGACAGAACAGAATGCTGGGAGAAAGGAGCCAAGTGAAGCAGTTGCCATGACTCTCCTGTCCAAGACAGACACAGGTTAAGATCTTTCCTAGTAAACTACCACCTCGTGGTGCTACACAGAAATGGGTTAATCAAGATGTGAGAATTAGCCAATAAGAGGCTACAGATAACGGGCCAGGCAGTATTTAAAAGAATACAGTTTCTGTGTAATTATTTAGGGTGTAAAGCCAGCCATGCAGGAGCCAGGTGGGAACACAGCCCACCTCTCCTATTTCTACAACTCCGCCCCCATATCCTTCTTTGTATCTATGAGAAAATGGCAGGATGCTCATTTAGGGGTCCCCTGGGAAGGACCAGTCAGGAAGAATAGAAGACCAGAGCTTGGAGGACCCAAGGAGCCCATAAAAAGTCTGACCCAGAGTCTCCCAGCTGACTCCCACTTTGGGGATCCATCCCATCCCATTGATGGGAGCTGTCTGTTCTACTACAGCTTTTTGTTTTGTTCATTTTCCCTCTGTACCTGATGTTTCTCTATCATCAGCTCTATGGATCTTTAGTGGTCATTTTGTGTCTAGGACCCTCAGATCTCCATTTTCACTTCTGGGCAGAAGCAGCTGCTTTAGGATTGTGGTGATTGTGTTAGCTGTTTTAGACCTGTGATTGTTACTTCTGCCTGGGATCCCCAAGGTTTCTCCTGCTTTCTCTCTCCACCCTCTACCTGCTTTCTAGTCCTGGCCCCAGTTCTCTAGCTGTTGGTCAGTGCCCCTCCCCTTTCCAACTGCCACTTCACTTTTCTGTCTGAGGGGGTCTTATTTCCAGATGTTCTCTTTTTTGTCTTATGGGATGAACTCAGTGGTAACCTAGACAACCACCCCTCACTCAAGACCCTTGTACCATCACCAATGCCAAAATAGCATGTAGACCCTTCATCCCATAAACTCAGATGTTTTCGTGGGAATAGAGTGTCAGCGAATGGTGGCAGAAAAGAGTTTTAATTGAACTAGACTTTCCCTGCTGCATGATAGTTAACAGTCATGTGCTGTTGGGATATCTTAGTTGGACCAGAGAGGGCTAAATGAGTGAGTTAGTGTTTTTTTCTTCTGAGCACAAAAGACTTACTAGTGTTTGTTAAGTTTAAAGTTATGATGCAATTGCAATAGTCAACAGATATTAAAAGTGTTGAAAAACTGGGACCACCCTAGCTGGATTTGGATTTAGATTTGAATACTTAAACAACATGTATTGTGGACAGATTTCTCCTCACCTATTCTAAGTCCAACTGCTTTCATCTGGGAGAACACGTTCTAAAAACTAAACAGGCCAATATTACAAAAGTATGAACAATTTTGTATAACTTACCACTTAGTAAGCAATAGGTGGTCATTAAGAGATCTATTTCTCTGATAATACAACACACACTTGATCAGGAGTTCAGAAACCTTCATTGAATATATTACTTCCACTTTCCCATCTTTACTTTTTAATAACTCATACAGACTATCTATCTGATACTTAGTAGACATCTGACCTTGAACAAAATGAGTGAGTGATTTTGTGTCTCGGTTTCCACAGACATAAATCTAGGCTAACACATTTCTCAGTTTGCTGTTAGACTTAAGAGAGAATTTAATATGCTTAGAACATTGCCTCTCACACAAAGAGCTTGAGAACAGTTGGGTGACATCGTCATCACTTGAAGCTTTTGTGATTGCTTCCTTCTGCTATGTCACCTGCTCCCCGACTCAGGTGCAAAGAATAGCCTGATTATGAGTGAAGTCACTTAAAAATAGAAACACTTTATAATTGCCCTACAAACTCTGCAATGCAATCTGATTTTTAAAATTAATTATTCTGACATCTAGAAGTGATAAAATCTGGATATTTAGTTAATCTCTTCTTAACAGCTTTATTGAAGAGTAATTACCACAAATAAACTGTCCATATTTGGAGCATGGAGCTAATGAGTTTTGACATGCATACACACCTGTGAAACTGTCAGATGGCTAATGAACACACCCACCACCCCTACAGCTTCTTATAATCCTCTCCAGGCAAGAGCTAATATGCTTCTTCTGTTTCTTAAAGGGGCTGTTGTGCAATGGTTCATGTGTGTCTTATTTCACCCCCTGTGATTAATTCAAGGTTGATACTTGACCAATGTAGACCAATAGTTCATTTTGTTTTTGTGCTGCTATGAATATTTGTGCACAAGTCTTTGCACATTAGTTTTAATTTCCATGGAATAAAGTTGGATGTTTGGTTGTAAAAATTTTGGGCAAGCATATAATGTACTTAGATCATATTTACCTCCTCAACCTCTGCAACTGTTCCTGCGCTGTGCGACCTTTGTGTCCACCTGATCTTATTCTGCCCAGCCTGACATGTACATCCTGTGCTCTGACCCACCCTGATAAGCCTGCCTGATTCTAGCCTACTGATGTAGATGAATGCCCAAGTGGGCTGGTATCTTATAGTCTATTGGCTGAAGGAATTCCCATAGTATCTCCCCCTTTTGTCTAAATAAGAAAGTACCAAACACAATACAAAACTATATACAATATGAACAAATATCAAGTATAAAAATTAGAATTATAACCAGCATGAGCAATATCAAGCAAGAAACATATTCTAAATCTTTCAATAGTTATCCCATCCTAAGGAGTCTAAGTCTTGTATTAGAAATGGCTTGGCTAAGTCATGAAAGTAATTATGACTATCTAGTCTTCAACCCCATCAAAGACCCGATAAAGGCAATAATATTACTTGAGTAAACAAGAAGTGCAATCAAGCAACTTCCAAAATGTGCATTAAATGACAGAGACAACCAGCTACCTGGGAAATCACTCAAAGTCTCATTTGCCATGTTGAAGCAACAAATTTTGGTTAAGGCCTACCTAGAATAAATGACAGACCATTTTCAGAGGCAGAAAAAAATTTCAAAACCATCTTACCCTGTCTTAGAAATGTTTGGCAGTTTTTTTTCTTGTATCCTGCTGTCCTATTCGGACACCATGCATTTTGCCAGTGGTCAAGGCATGGGTAGTTCTTTGCCTAATGGCCAGTTTTGCCAAGAAGAAAACAAGTTCCAAGTGGAGTGTCTTCAGTGCCCAACATTCTCTCAGGAATGGATCAGTGCTGCCAGGAGCAACTGTGTCTCACATCAACAGAACCCTCAGTTATTTAATTGCCATATTCTACAGCTCTTTGAAGTGGTTGAAGATTACCTATCTATGTGGAATTTAATCTCTATGTATCTAAAGAATCTGATTTGTCTGACTATAAGTATGACAAACATAGTTGACTATTGATCTGCAATTCTTAATACCTATATAACTTAAGGACTAAGTCTTAATATTAGAACTTTAAACAATCTTTAAACAACTGTGCAGCAAATGAGGACAATGACCTCAAAATGTAAACAATGAATAAGTATCTTGGTCGGAGGTAGAAAAGTATAGTGCATTATGATAAGTATATCCTAAAATTGTATCAATATGCAAAATGTCTTAAGTAGACATAGAAACATGCATGCATACAACTGCTGACTGAGAGGAACCTAGCAAACAGGTTATACCATAAAAGACCTGATTAATAGTGCCCCTATACAGCAGGAAGAAGTTTGGAGAGAAATAACTATGTCCATATTCTCAGATATTGTTTATAAATGTTCTTTTACATTTAAAAGGGGATATGATATAGATATACATAATTTACGTTGGTATAAATTTTACTTTATTGATACAAATTTAAGGTCAATTTTGTTATATGTATATGTATTTCTGATCTTGATTAAGATATTGTGATTGTTTAGTTCATTTAAAAATGTAATGTATAATTAGGAAATATAGGTTGTTATAGGATAATCAATAATAGTCAAGCTTGTAGTCATGTTAGATTTTCTAGATATATAGAGATATATTTCAGTTAGATAGGCATTCTTCATATCTTTCAAAGACTACAGAATATGGCATTTAATGTTTTAATAACTTAGGGTTTTCATGACAATGAGAGATGTCTGCTCCTGGCAGCACCAGCTACTTCAAGAGGAAAATGGGCATCAAAGAGGCTCCTTATGGAGTTGGTTAGCCATTTGGGTAAGAAACTGCTCTTGCCTGGACTGTTGCATAAACTGGACACAAAGAACCAGCAGAGAGAGGACTGCTGAACTTGCCTAAAGGTGAGATGATCTTTGGGGTTCCTGACTCATGAAAGAGTCTGAGAGATATTCTGCAGGATACAAAAGAAAATGAGTGAACTGTCTTTGAAATTTCCTGCTTCATGGAAAAAGTCTGCTTGATCCTATGGGCCTGAAGGCTTCAACGTACAAAAAACTTTGGGTGACTGTCCAGACAGCAAGATTTCTCTGTCATTTCTAAAGTTTTGGAAGTTGGTTACTTCTTGTTTACTTAGGTAATATTATATCCTTCTGGAGTCTTTGATGAAGTTGAAGAATGGATAGTCATAGTTATAGTTTTCCTTAGTTATGATAAAAGATAAAATAGATCTAAATATTGTAATTGTAATTCTTGCTTGATAACTGTTTTGTTATATGTAATTTTACTATGTTAAAGTCGTCCTTTTTATTTAAACAGAAAAGGGGGGAAATGGTGTAGGAGGGTCTTTCTGTCTATGTGTTACCTTCATTGGTTAAATAAAGAGACTGCCTTGGCCTAGTTGATAGGGCGAACTCAGGTAGGCAGGGAAGACAGAACAAAATTGTGGGAGGAAGAAAGCAGAGACAGGCAGAACCCATGGCTCTCCTCTCCAAGATGGATGCTGGTTAGACTCATGCTGGTAGGCCACAGTCAAGTGGTGATGCACATTAATGGAGATGGGGTAAATTAATATGTGAGAGTTATCCAATAAGGGACTGGAGACAGTGGACCAGGCAGTGTTTAATTAACACAATTTCCATGTGGTTATTTCAGGTGTAAGCTAGCCAGGCCAGGAACTCAGCCCTCTGCTCCTATAACAACATAATCTAATTAAGATTTGGATCCACATGATTCACATGTACCTTTTGTAATTTCTCTTCAACCAAAGTTAATTCTTTCTCAACTTCAGCTATTAATTCCCTGGGACTATTCAAGTCTTTGTCATAATGTAAGGTTTTGTTTAAATAAATTATTAGATTAGGTGTTATCCCAACAGTGGGTCACAGATTGGAAATGTCTCCTAGCAATCTTTGAAAGTCATTAAGAGTCCACAATTGGTCTCTCCTAATTTGGGCTTTTTATGCTCTAATTTTCTGTAAACCTATTTTATAACCTAAAGATTATAGATAAATTATAATCTAAAATTTAGATTCTAATTGTGAGAATCTCCTAATTGTATTTTTTCAAGAGCAATTTCTAATCACCATTTAGGCCAAACTTTCCTTACTTCTTCAAACATTCTTTCTAAAGTGTCTGTGCTTGAATCAGATAACAAAATGTCATCCATGTAATGGTAAAGTATAGACTTAGGAAATTGCTTATGTATTATTTCCAATGGCTGACTTACAAAGTATTAGCACAGGGTGCAGATATTGTGCATTCCCTGTGGGAGGATGGTCCATTGATACCTCCTAGCAGGAATTATTATAAGTAGGCACTGAGAAGGGAAATTTTTCTCTGTCCTTTTCTTGTAAGGGTAGAGTGGAGAAACAATCTTAAACAAATAACTATGAGAGGCTATCCTTTAAGCAATAGAAAAGCAAATGAATTCCAGATTGTAGAGGGCCTATAGGTTGGATTACCTTATTGTAAGCTCTTAGATCTGTTACCATTCTCTGTTTCCCAGATTTCCTTTTAACTACAAATACAGGAGGATTCCAAGTGCTGGTTGATTCTTCAATATGGTGAGCATCTAGTTGCTCCTGTACCAACTGTTCTAAAGTCTGTAGTTTGTCTTCTGTTAAAGGTCATTGTTTAACTCATATTAGTTCCTCAATTTAAATGTAGGGTAATTGGTACCTCTGAAGGTGTGCTAGTTGTTTTGTGTTCTTCTACAGCCTGAATGGCTGTTGACCTTTTTTTAAATAGTACCTTATAATATCCTTCCCAGAAACATAAGTTTCTGGGACTTCAGGAATGTTAGTCTGGGTATTCCATTGCTGCAGCAAGTCATAACCCCATATTAGCCACATATGCCTCAGCTTTTCTGTCTGTCCTTCTGTTCTTATGCATTCAACCCATCTCATGCTTTGTTTCACTTGAGACAGGGTTCCAATTCCTCGGAATTGAACATCTGCCTCTTGAAGAAGCCAATTCAGATGCTAAGATTCTGGAGTAATGACAGCACCTGTGTCCAGTAATCCCTAGTTACAATGTTATTTTTATACACTCAGCTTTGGTCTTTGATCATTTATAGAAGTCTTCCAAAATATACGTTTCCCATTTTCTACTGGAGTTTTTGGTTCATCCTCCATGTCTATTTTATCATCCAGAACAGTATGTTTTTTTTTATAGTAGGCAATAGATATTTTAATTTTCCTGGTGAAACATGTTCTCCACAATGACTGGGAATGACTGGGCCACATTTGACATGGGGGCCTGTGAGAGGCTTCTAAGGAGTTTCCCAATGGTATTGGGTTTCCTTGTCTGTCTTTGGTTGATCTACATTCATTGGTACAATGTCAGTCTTTGTCACATGTCCTTTATATTCCAGAAGTTCGAGACTGTCTGTTTTTGCCTCCCCCTGAAGAGACATTATTTCTAGGAACTCCTTGCCTACAAACCCTTCTCAGATGTCCCATTCTACCACAATTAAAACATTTGGCATTTTAGTGTCTCCTCACACTACTGGAAATTGCTTCTCCTACTCAATCCTCAGTATTATAGACAAATGTCTGAACATTTATTATATGCAGGATCCATTCATGCTTTCATGCTGATCTGACCTTTAAATGCCAAGTTTCTTTTTGTACTCTAAGTTGATAATTTTTAAATCCAGAGATTCAATAAGTACTTGTCTAGCTTCTGGGTCTTTTACTCCTACTTGTACAGCCTTAGTTAATCTTTGTGACAAGTCACTAAAGGTTCTCTCTGGTCTTGTTTAACCCTGGTATATGATTTAATTATTTTGGGGGCTCTTGAATCCTGTCCCAAACATTTAATACTGCTACATGGCATAGGGACAAGGTATGTTTGTTTTACAGAGCCTGGTCCTGTGGGTCAGAGTATCAGCCCTCACCAAAAATTTGATCTTGGGAAGCCCCAAATCCTTTTTCCTTTTTTTCTGTTGTTCTAAATTTTTCCCTCTTCTTACCAGTAGCCCCTTCATAGCAGCTGTGGTTCCTTCTTTGAGAACTGCTGAAATTAATTGAAGACAATTGTGTGTAGGCAAGCCTTATTGCTTAAAGCCAACATTTTCACCATTTCCCTAACAAATGGTGAATGTAAGCCATGAAATACTATTGCTTGCTTAATTTCCTTTAGATCACTCACACCTATAAGTTGCTATTTACATTCTTTGAATACTTTAAGGTATTTAGTACCAGATGGCTTATCAGAGGATATTAATGGATAAGCAGCTTTAACTCTGCATAAATCATTTTGGACTCTGGTATGTACTGACCAGGCTAAATCCTGTTCTTGTACCTTCACTCATTGCTCAACAGTTCTAGTAATATCTTCAATTGTTTCAAATCTTTTTACCATTGCTTTTTGTAAAGTCTGAATCTCCTGTCCTGTGTTCTCTTTTAGGGCTCTTATTGATTCATTTAGCTTCTGGTCCTTGTTCTGCCCATATGATTCCAAAGTATGAAATTTGTCCAGTAAAGATAATATCTAATCCTTGGATATTGTTTGGATGACATGCTTATTGTCTTCCTGGAGAGATAACCTATCCATTAACTTATCCTAAATTTTTTTTAACAGATTCTAATTGTTAAATTCAACAGTATAAATTCTTTCAGATAATTTCTCAGCACCCATTGACATGGATTTAATTTTGTCTGTTAAATTAATGTATGCTATCATTTTCAATGCTGTTCATTATTAGTCTGTAAAGATTGTATCATTTCTAAAAGTACCTCATTCTTGGCTCTGTTATCAAACCATTTTCTTAAGGATAGAATATGAAAAACAATGCTAATTCCCAAAATTAAATAAATGGGTGTATAAGGAAAATCACATAAGTCTTGCAGAGTACCATCCACAGAGTAACAAAATCATTATTAATTCCCAAATGGTAATATTGTCTGTCATCATATAACTTTTAAATAACTAATTTACTTTCCTTCCTCAGGAAATTTCAGTGAATTGTTGAAGGTATAATAATCTTTATTGGCCAGCAGGTGTCACCGTTGCAGTCATCTGGCAAAGAGAGATGAACAACTCCACTTTGGTTTTGCTATTTGTTGTACCTACTTAGATACTAGCAAATATGCTTTGCTAGACAATTTTAGAGCAGTTAATAAGGATAATTTAAGCAATTCCATACATGGAGAGAGTTGCAGCATCGTACTGTGGGCAGGGTGGTTTGGGTCCCAGCCAGAGTAACAGCAGTGGGGGGGGGTGTCCTGGTAAGCATGGACACGTTCCCACATTGGGTGGCAGATGAAGAGGAACAAGCCTTTTGCGGTGGGGAATTTGAATAAAGTAACCCCACACTAGGTCCAAATAGAGTATAAATAGGGGCTTTTTATTAAAGGGAAACTCACAGATCACAACAGGAAACAGGAACTGAATCCAACATCCAGGTGAGATGAATGGGGGGGCCAAGAGAGAGGCTGGGGGGTATTCACATGATTTTTGGTATCCAAGGTCACACCCAACCTGGTCCAGCCTCTTAAAAGCCATTAGCTGAAGGAGGTTCCTCATCATGAGTATGTGTGTGTGTGTGTTCCTATGTGTATGTGTGTTTGCAGCATGTGGCTGTTAAATGTACTTACTATATAGCCCAATCTCACACTGAACTCATGGGAATCCTTCTGCCTCTACCTTCTCTGTGCTGGTATTCCAGGTGTTCTTCCCCATACCTGGTTTAATTTACTTTGTATTTTGAAGGCAATAGTTTACTTAGTGAACAAAATGCCTGAAAAGAATCTGTCTGGCTGTGAACAACAATAACATCAAAGACAAACCCCCTCGAAGGAGTCTGTGTTGTGTCTGCAGATATGGATTTACCAGGTGAAAGTTAAGTACTGAGGAGAGTCTGGAATTTGATAGGTTCTGAGGCTAACTACTTTATCTTGGGCTAGTCTTAGTTTCTTGTCACAATCAGTATCTGAGTCTTTCCTTCCTTTCTTTCTTTGGCTTTTCAAAACACACAGGGTTTCTTTGTGTATACCTGGCTGTCCCGGAAGTCATTCAATAGACCATGTTGGCCTGGAACTCTGGAGATCTGCCTGCCTCTGCCTTCTGAATGCTGGATTAAAGGTGTGTATCACCACTGCCCAGATCCCACTCTATCTGAACTAACATCTCATGATAATAAATAAAAACCTCCTTGAAGCTATTAACTTAGTATTGCATTAGCTTCTGCCAACCCAAGAGCTCCAAGAAGGTCATCAGATTGCCTTTTCAGGCTATAAAATATCACTCCCCACCCCTATCTCAATGCACCTGCTACTCTGGTGTATCCACAAATTGTAAAGTTGCCTTGACTTAGACTTTCTTTGATCTGTGAAACTGCAGAAACCCTGTGAAACTGCTTCCGCATTGGAACATGGAATTCTGAGTAACCTAAATTTGTTTTTCTGGGTCATGTTCACTCTAAATGGATCCAGAATAAATCATCTTTTGTTCCTTTTAGTATAGAAATTGTGATTCTTATGTTGCCATTTCTTTACACTTGAGAGATAACACGAAGCATTGCCTCCAGCCACTAAATGTTTGGAAACACGGGAAAAATCCAATGTCCAACATTGCAATGTGGTGTGTTGGTTATTTGCCTGTTGCTGAGACAATAGTGACTTCAGGAGGTTACTATAGCTCTGTTGGAGGGTAGAGTCTGTCATGGCAGAACAGTCATGGTAGTAGAAGTTGAAGGCGGCTGGTCACATTGCATCCACAGTCAGGAGGCAGAGAGCCTCTATAGATGGAGCTCTGTCCCCAGCTCCTAGGTTTTGGTTTTGAAACAAGATTTCATGTAGCTTCACTGACTTTACACTGTTAGTAGCTAAGCAGAGCTGGCACCTTCAAGCAGAGTTCCTGCTTTAATGGCAGGTGTCCTTTTATTCCAGATGAAGCTTTATGACACAAAGTGGGCATGTGCAGGGATGTCCCCTCCCTAAAGCACCTCTCCATAGGAACAAATATGGGCTCCCTATAGATACCCCCCCTGTACTTTGGTTGGGAAGAACACTGCTGTAAAATTCTTTTTAAAAAGAATTGGAAGTGCTGTGGGACAATGGTCTGTATTCTGTCAATTATATTTTAAATAAATGCCGATTGGCCACTAGCCAGGCAGGAAGTATAGGCAGGACAACCAGACCAGAAGTAGAGGCTGGTCAATGAGAACAGAATTCTGGAAAGAGGAAAGCTCCCTCTGTGGTCCTGGCCCAGCCACAGAAGAAGCAAGATGTGACTGCCTAGTTGAAAATGGTACTGAGCCATGTGGCTAGTGCAGACAAGAATAATGGGTTAATAATAGCTATAAGAGTTAATAAGAAGCCTGAGCTAATGGGCCAATCAGTCAAACTAATAACTATAACTAATGTAGACCTCTGCGTGATTTCTTTGGGACTTAATGATTGTGGGAACTGGGCAGGACAGAAACTCAGACAACACCACTGCCTGGCTTTATTCCAACTTTGATTGTTAATATTAACTCACATCACACTGTGAATGTAGCTACATATCTCTCCAGATTCAGACAGGTTAAGGAAAAGAAGCTACTGCAGAGTTCAAGAGTTTCAACAGTGTACTGGGAAAGTAGCTCCATAGCTAAGGAGCAAGGCTGATGTCTGGAGGGAGCTATAGTGATACTGTGCTGGAGTCAGGTTTGAGAATGAAGCTGCAGGATTTGGCCGTGAGATGAAAGGGCCTAAACCAAGTCCAGAGCAAGAAATGGATCAGGAGCAGGGAACATCAGTGGGTCAGGTCCAGGTCCAGAGGGGCAGGCAGGTGGATGGACAGGCAGACAAGGAGGCTGTATCAATAGTCAGAGACAGGGCAGAACAGGGGAGTCCTCAGTTGTTCTTGCCACATACCAACAATCAGGGGATAGGTTGGCATGTACTCATGCCATTGCAGTGTATGTGTATTTAAAGGTTTGCCTGTTTCAGACTACTGGAACTGATCCCAAGTTCTCACACATCTAGGTGAGGGCTCTATCACTAAGCAATGCCCCACCTCCTGCCATTCCAGAGTTAGGGGACATCACTTTATGCAGTCCACTTGAAGGAGTTATGCCCTTTCCTCTACTGGGAATATCTGTTAAGTCCTTGGACCTGGAATCCCTGATTTGATTTTAATGTACCCATGTTGCGGGGGGGGGGGTGTCTTTGCAAACACCATAGTCAGAAGAGTAACAAACTTCAAGTCTTGAAGGCAGATCGAATTAATACAGACCAATTGGTATAAGATGATACAACTTTAATGTAAATAGCACACTCACACAAACGAAGTTCCAGCGATGCACCAAAACAGGAAACAGGAAAACAAGCTGCAGCATCTGCGCGCCCCAATTTAAGTAAACATTTGCCCGAGCCGTCCCACCCCCAAAAGGCGGGCTCTCTCTACATCTCCCCCTTTTGTCTAAATAAGACAGAACTAAACTAACTACAACTATAAACAATAATAACAAATAATAAATATAACAAACAATATTGAGAACAAAAGTTTTACCAGACACTCTATCTCAAGGAGTTTAAATAATGTAGAGAGTAATTACAATTATATAATCTTCAACTTCGTCAAAGATCTGAGAAAGGAATAAATGTTACTTAATGAATGAGAAATATCCAAAATGTGCCAAAAATGACAGAGACAACTGACTACCTGGGCAATCACCCAAATTCTCGTTCGCAATGGTGAGTCAACCAACTTTGGCTAAGGCCTAACATAACTGACATGCCATTATCAAATGCAAGAAACTTTCTTAGAATTATCCTACCCTGTCTTGGC
>NC_022013.1:28000324-28006574 GCF_000317375.1 Microtus ochrogaster
TCTCAGTTAATGTTTCAATCCCTTCAGAAAGTGACTGCTGAAATTTACAATTTAAATCAGCTGTTCCTTCTTCCATATTAATTAATTTCTCCTTAATATCAGCCAATAATGTTTCAGTTCCTACAGAAAGGGATTGAAGTTTATGGTCCAACTCAGCTCTCTCCTGTTCCATATTAACGAATTTTTCCTTAATATCAACCTGAATCTTTTCTAAATTTTCCTCAGTTAGCAGAGTCTTGTTAGACAAGGATCTGTTATCTTCCTGTATAACGTCAAACTGATTCTTGAGAACATCATGGTCGTGCTTAATAGTTTTTAGCCGTTCCAACTCTGCCTTAAGAATCCTGGATTCGTCTCCAATAATTTTTAACTGTTCCACCTCTGCCTTAAGAATCCTGGATTTGTCCTCAATAGTTTTCAGACGTGCAGCTTCTGCCTTAAAAATCCTGGATTCGTCCCGTAAAGACTCTATCATATCCTTGCTGTCAAACCATTTAGTGCCAGGGAAAATTACTAATCCCAGAAGAATGCATAGACGTGGGGTACTAGACACCTCTTGTAAGATCTCCCACATGCCACATTCAAAAAGACCATTAAAATTCTCGAGGGTAATATTCTCAGACATCTTTTTTTTTTTTAATAAGGAAAAAAAAATACCTGCAATGACTGGTTTCTGCCAGAGGTGGCGGAAGAGTCCACTTGAGTCCACGTGGAGGTCCGGTCTGAAACAACTCAAAACCGAAATTTATCGTTCTGGCTGAAGATTTAAAATGTGTGTGAGGAGGTTACCTTGAATCAGACCAAGTCTGCCCCTGAGGTGGTCCGCGCAGGCAAGCGCAATGTGAGCCCTGGAGCACTAGCGGCTGCGCGCTCGGGGGAGGGTGCCCGGCGCTGGCAGCTAATGAGCTGTGCGGTGCCGGCGCTGGGCCGGGGAGAGCGCGCAGGGAGAGGCGAGCAGAGTCGGCGGGTGGCGACCAATCTTGCTCGCAAAGGCTGACTAGATCGGGTCCCCGTGCAGCGGTGGCTGAAGGCCCTTCGACCCGGGACCCGCGGGGGTGGCTGAGGCCACCGCCCGGGTCCTGTTGCGGGCGCAGGGAAAATCTGCCACAACGTTGGAGCACCAAATGAAGGCGGATCGGATTAATACAGACCAATTGGTATAAGATGATACAACTTTAATGTAAATAGCACACTCATGCAACCGAAGTTCCAGCGATGCACCGAAACAGGAAACAGGAAAACGGGCTGCAGCGTCTGCGCGCCCCAATTTAAGTAAACATTTGCCCAAACTGTCCCACCCCCAAAAGGCGGGCTCTCTCTACAAAGTCTGATGCCAAGTAGCTTAATTGAGGCATTATTAAGCACAGAACAATTTGGTGAAAAGTTTCCTGGTGATAATTCACTCAATCTCACATCAAAACTCTTTGTTAAGTACAAATGACATCTTCCATAAAGACGAGTTCTGTATATTAACTGAGAAAACAAGTTTGAAACAAGGGTCTGGGGAGGATCTGGTGTCCTCTTGGCCACATAGATAGCCCAAAGGTCACCAGGCTATTAAGCACATCTTCTGGGCAGAAAACAGGTTATCCATCTCTCCCTTTGAAGAGACAACCATGTGTGTTTAGTGTTCCTGGTTCCCCTAGTGCCTATCTGTGAGCACAAGGACCTCCTTCCCTGCTATCCCATGTGACCCTCCCAGTTTTAAGTTTCCCCAGTAAACCTAAGGATGTGTCCTTTCTATTCCCAGGAGTAAATCATTTCTAGTCCATGCTGAATGGATGGTGGGACAGATGGAATAGTTTCTAGGTCCTTGTAAAATGGCGTCTATGAGGCAGGGCTACTGCCTGACGAACCACTGTTTTATGCACTATGGAATGACTTAGAGTAAAGCATAGCCTGACCTCAACACCGAGGAAGACTGCAACTCCAGATCCTGAGTGAAAGATGGAAAGAAAAGGCGACATGACTGCTCCTAGGTGTCGTGGAGAAGGAGGTTTATGGTAAATAAAAGGGAGAGCATAGCCAGAGGCAGAAACACATGGGAGAGTCCAGAATGAACCGGACCCTGAGCCTGGCCTCTGAGAACAGGGATGGGAGTGTCAGGAAACCAGGGAGACCAAGAGACCAAGAGGTTAAAGAGTAAAAAGGACTGGTGTAGCCCAGATGTCTGGATTATATAGGGCAGAACTGCTTGGGGGGAAAGGCAGGTAGCTCCTGGGCTGAAGTTTTCAGGGTATGGTCAGGGTATGCCAGCCACACCCTGTGACAGGTAGGGACTGAGGGATTCTGGGAGATCCTGCTAGCCAGGTCTGCTTTTGATTTGTTAAATAGGAACCTCAGTTAGAGAGGAGGTTGGATCTGTCAGTTAAAAGGTTTGAGACTAAACAGAGCCTACCTCCCTGTCTGAGGTCAGATGAAGACGATGGGTCCCCTGGAGCTGAATTACAACTGGTTGTGGGCAGCCCCATGAGATGCTGTGAACCAAAGGGTCCTCTGTGGGCAGCCCCATGAGATGATGGGAACTAAAGGGTCCTCTGGGCAGCCCTATGAAATGCTGTGAACCAAAGGGTCCTCTGTGGGCCACCCTATGAGATGTTGTGAACCAAAGGGTCCTCTGTGGGCCATTCTATGAGATGCTGTGAACCAAAGGGTCCTCTGTGGGCAGCCCCATGAGATGTTGGGAACCAGAGGTCCTCTGAAAAAGCAGCCCGTTCACTTAACAGCAGAGTCATCTCTCCAGCCCCTTTACCTGACTTCCTGACAGTCCATTTCCTTTTTCTTCTGTAGGATGAGTTTACCAATTTGGTTTTTTGTTTGTTTTGTTTTGGAGACAGGGTCTCACTATGTAGCCTTGACTGTCCTAGAACACACTACATAGACCGGGTTGGCCTTGAACTCACAGAGATCTGCTTGCCTCTGACTCTTGTCTACTGGGATTAAAGGCCTGTGCTACATGCCCCACAACCATAATGCTTACTTATGGAGATTTAAAACCTTTTTTGTTCTATGCTCTGATGTAAATCTTTGTGAATCTCTAGGCGCTCAGTCTAGAGTCACAGTGACTTGGCAAAATCTGAGCCAGGATTTTGCTAGCCTCACCCTTCCCTTTGCACGGAAAGGCTACTTCTCAGGGCTTCAGTAAAAGATTGTAAAGATTAATCCATACAGGCCGGATATGTGAGCAAGCCCAATAAAGCTCAGGTAATTACTGTTGGAAATTTCCATTTTGTACCCAGGAGATTTCCTGCAGAGGGCAGTTGAATTTACCCCATATGTACCCATGTCCTCAAATCCCCTCTCGCTGCCTGGCTTTCAGAAACCCTTTTGACTTCCATATGCAGGAGTACTATTCCAGCCCTTAACTGCTTCTTCCATCCAGTAACTTGGGATCCTCCCCACAGAGCCTCTGGGCTCCGGAATCCAGCCCAGCCTTCGCTGGCTGGCTGCCCTACACAATGGGCAGGGCCAATTAGGCAGGATATAAAGCCAACAAGTGCTCAGCCCAGGCTGCAGCCAGACAGATCTCTCCATAACTCTGCAGGGTAGTCCGGGCAACCAGCTGCTCAGCCTGTCAGCATCTGGTACTACAGTCTGCGCTCAATATCAGGAGCCATGGCAGGTGAGTGCAGCGCCAGCTCCAGGCGATTCATCCCCAGGAGTGTGCAGGGGCTTGCTGTGAGTTTTATTCCTTGCTCAAAGAGGAAAAGTGAAGTGATTAGGGTCCTGGATGAGCATTGACTAGTCTCTGGAAGGGGAGCCTCTGTTCTTAGCCAGAGGCACAAATTATTCTGCAGCCCATCCTCAGCCGAGGACAGCTTGAGCGTTGCCCCTTCAAAGCCCCTTCCCTAACAGAGCTGGCCTATTTAGAGATAGGGCCTCATGTGTCCCAGGTTGGCCATAAAACCGCTGCATGGCAAAGGACAGCCTCGAACTTAGGGTCCTCTTGCTTCCATTACCTGAGTGCCAGGATTGTAGGTGTGCATTGCTATGCCTGGTATAGATGGCACTGGGAACCAAACTAAATCCAGGACTTGGTGCATACTAGGTGAGCTCTCTACCACCCGAGCTCTGCGCACATCCCCCAGCCGAGGCCAGAGAGTATTTAAGCATTTGGAAATAAGGTGCTAACATTTAAAAATTCAGAGGCAATTTATAGGGACTCCTGCTGGGCTTGCTGCACCCCTTTAATTTGAGCACTCAGGAGGCAGAGGCAGGCAGATCTCTTTTAGTTGGAGGCCAGCCTTTTCTACAAAGTGAGTTCCAGGACAGCCAGAGATACATAGTAGAGAGAGGCTCTGTCAAAAACAAAAACAAAAACAAAAACAAAAAACAAAAAACAAAAACCAACAAAAGAAAAAGGAATTGTCAAGTTCTGAAAGAAAACAAGATGGAGAGATGGGGTTGGGCTGGAGCTGGGAAGCTGTGTAATAGAACTGGGACCCAGCTCCAGCCTGGCCCGAGAAACTGGCCCTGGATGGTTCCTATGGTGATTCTGGAAGGGGAAATCTGATTGGGTATTTGATCTATTTTTGTGACAGTCTCCCTCCTTTTCATCATCCCAGGGAGTAAGTATGTGAAGAGGTCCTTGGAGGTCACCACCCCACTTGTCTGCTACTGAACTGGCATCTGCTACTTGCTTGAACAACTAGTCCCCGAAGCTAAGTGCTTCCCCACAGTGGCTGGCTCTGAGTCTGGGCAGCACTAAGGTTTAGGCAGCCTTTCCACAGTCGGGGCAGAAGTCTACCTTTTTGTACTTATTTCCCCCCTAAAACTACTGCAGCCCCCACAAATACACTCAGGATCGTCCCTTGCTAAAAGCAGGCAGGGGATAAGGTCAATGCTGAGGTTGGCATGGTACCATTGCAGTTCCTAGGGAACTGGCTGGGAGTGTCCACGAAGCTCTACCATGAACTGCTGGGAGAGCGAGCAGAGAAGAGTTTCCAAGAGCTGGTGAGACTGTGTCTGCTAGTTTCTCTTTGTACACTGTTCTCCATTTATGCACGAGGGGTAAATGTTCAAGACCCCTCCATTGGAACCGTAGACAGACAGAGAGCATGCATATTACATTTCTCTTATACCCCCATGTCTGCGATTCAGTTTAATGTTTGTTTATTTGTTCATTTTGGTCAGACTGGATCCGAACTCATTTTGGTCTAGGCTGCTCTTACATTCTTGATCCTCCTGCCTCTCTCCCCAGTGCTGGGATTACAGCTGTGTGCCACCATTCCTGACTAAATTTAATTTGTAAATTAGAGGAGATTAACAAAACTAAAAATAAAACAGAAAAATGATAACAATGGTTCTGATTCAGGTGTCTGAGCTTGCTTTCTGTCGCTGTGCTAAACCATTGACCTAAAGCAACTTGAGGAGGAAAGGGTGTGTTTCAGCGCAGTTCATCACTGAGGGAAACTGAGACAGGAACTTGGAGGACGGACCTGAAGCAGAAGAACTGTTTCCTGGCTTGCTCTCCATGACTTTCTCAGCCCGCTTTCTTAAATAACCCAGGGGCACCTGTCCAAGGGTGATACCAAGGACAATGAATCAATCATTAACCAAGAAAATGACCCCCTTGGCCACAGGCCAGTCTGATGGAGGCAATTCCAATTGACCTCTTGTCCACTTGACAAGTAGACATATCACTACTTTTTATTTCTTGTTCACAAGATTTTATGTTAATGTCACAGGGTAAGACAGTCCACCTTTTAAAAACCACACTCCTTATTTTCAATATTTTACAAGTTCAA
This sequence comes from Microtus ochrogaster, assembly GCF_000317375.1. NCBI lineage: Eukaryota > Metazoa > Chordata > Mammalia > Rodentia > Cricetidae > Microtus > Microtus ochrogaster. The sequence continues at coordinate 28,006,072 of NC_022013.1, forward strand.
AGTTTCCTTAAAATAGCCAAAGTCTCTTAACTGCAGGTGCCTGTAAAAAAAAAAAAAAAAAACAGCTAAATACTTCCTATTCTGAGAGAAAAAGCACCAGGGCACAGCTACAATCAGACCGAAGCAAAACCAACATCCAACAGTAACGGCTTTGTGTATGAGATCTGGGACTCCAGGGAGTTTGGTAGGCCTGCCTCTCTAGCTGTGCCACCTGCAACTCACGTAGCTTGTCTTCCGGCTCAGGACATCTCCACTCCACGCTTGCTGCGTCTTTGATGGTCATTCCACAGTCCTCGTGTCTCCGATATCCTGGGGTCTCCACTGTAACCGAGGCTGGACCTTCACCAATGGCCTCCCCTGGTCTCTCACCGTGCCAGGCCTCGGCTACTCTCTATGATGCCTTCATGCCTTGAAAACCAGTCCCACCTGGTGACGCTAATGCAGTAGCAGTCGAGCTGCCAGCTTGAGGTGCAGTCTTGAAAACCAGTCCCACCTGGTGACGC
>NC_022013.1:28006674-28022874 GCF_000317375.1 Microtus ochrogaster
TCCCACCTGGTGACGCTAATGCAGTAGCAGTCGAGCTGCCAGCTTGAGGTGCAGTCTTGAAAACCAGTCCCACCTGGTGACGCTAATGCAGTAGCGGTCGAGCTGCCAGCTTGAGGTGCAGTCTTCTGTTCTGGGACCACAGCTTTTGAGTGCTGACCCCGAGATTTCGTTTCAGTGCTGTTAATCTTTTCTAACCACAGCCTATGTTTCAGCTGCAGCTGACCAGGATTAGGTGGCCCGGTAAAGCAAAGGGTTCACTTCAGTGATGCTGGACCCCTGTCAATCACAGCCAGTTCTTCAGCTGACCAGAAGCCAGAGTCTCAATATAAAACATGACAAAACAGCCCTTCTAGAGTCTTTGAGGACTCTCAAACTTCCCTCTGAAACGTCACAAGCCAGGCCCCCATCTTCACTGTGCTGGGCATTTTTATCTTCCAGGCTCCCAACAAAGGCTTATTATGCTCTGAGAGCTCAATAGCTTTTCTAGCCCAAAGCTTCAAAATCCTTCCACAGTCCTCAAAACAACGCTGTGAGGTCCTTCACAGCTACGAGCCCACTCTGATGCCAGGTCCAGTCCGAGTTTCTTTTCCTCTTGCTGTGAGAAAGCACTGACCTAAAGCACCTTGGGGAGGAGAGTGTTAATTTCCACTCCCTGTTCCTGCCAACAGTCCATCGCTGAGGGAGGGCAGGACAGGAGTCTGGAGGTTGGAGCTGAAGCAGAGGCCCTGGAGGAATGCTGTTTATAGGATTACTCGGCCTGCTTTCTAACACAGCCCTGGACTGCTTCCGAAGGGGTGGTATCACCCACAGTGGGCTGTGCTCCTAAATCTATTGTTAATGAAGGAAATGTCCCATAAACACATCCCCAGGCCAGTCAGATGGAGAAAGTTTTTCGGCATCTGAAGTTTACTCCTCCCAGGTGATCTAGCTTATGTCAAGTTGGCAAAAACTACCCAGCACATAGTAGGTTTTCAAAATATGAATTAGCTAGGAGGTGGTGGTGCATGCCTTTAATTCCAGCACTCGGGAGGCAGAGGCAGACTGATCTCTGGGAGTTCTAGACCAGCCTGGTCTACAGAGCGAGTTCCAGGACAGCCAGGGTTACACACAAACTTTGTCTCAAAAACAAACAAACAACCCCCCCCCAAATAACTAACTAAATAATAACTTTTGTACTTTCTAGTCCTACAGAAAGGCATACCCACAATTGCCAGCATTTACAAGGGAGAGGTAGGAGAATCTGAAATTCAAATTCAGCTATGTATCGAGTTCAAGGCCAGCCTGGGTTAGGAGACTCATCTCAAAAATTAAAAGAAAGCGTACCATCTTACAGAACATTGTGTATTTATGTGTACACATGAAATGAGGGTTATTGAGGAAGAAACAGAAACACTTGAATATTGTTTTTGAAACAGGGTCTTACATTGTAGCTCAGGCTTTCCTGGAGCTTGTGGCAGTCCTCCTGCCTCAGCTTCCCAGATGCTGATGTTACAGAAATGGCTGATAGAACTAGTTTTCTGTGTGCTCAGTAACTCAGTCTTGAGAGTGACTGGACCGTGCAGGGCATTTGTTTTCCACTAACAGCGGGCTGTAGGGAGAGCGGTGGCATGGTTCACCTGTGGTACAAGTGGTGTCAACCAAATAAACCTTCATATTTATATAGGTTATTTCTTGAGACAGAGTTTCTCTCCTAGCTGTCCTAGAACTCGTTCTGTAGATCAGATTGACCTCAAACTCACAGAGATCCGCCTGCCTCTGCCTCCTGAGTGCTGAGATTAAAGGCTGCCTGACTCTGGACTTCAGACTTTTAAAAATGAATAAATTACATTTACTGGGAGTATGCATGTGTGTGTATGTGTGTATGTGTGTATGTGTGTGTGTACATAGTTCACATGGAGGTGAAGATAACGCCAGAGGCCGGTTCTCTCCATCCACCCTATGGGTCCTATGGGTCCTGGGGATTGGCCTTAGGTCATCAGACGTGACAATGCTCTCACCTGCTGAACTATCTCATCAGCCTGCTGGACTTCAGATGTTCAGATTAGAGCTGTTCAATTGATAATCTTAACCACTATTCCCTAATCTAAGAAACCAAGGTGGAAACATGTCTGGTCCCAAGCATGTTAGATGAGTCACTCATTCAGCCTGTTTGAATTTTCCTTCCACATCTCACTGTGTTGTCCTGAAACAGTGAGAAGAGCCCTGGTTGTATTGGCCCATGAGGAGAAGACTTCATTCAACTTTGCCATGAAGGAGGCTGCCGTAGAGGCTCTGAAGAAGCAAGGTTGGGAAGTAACTGAATCCGACCTCTATGCTATGAACTTTAACCCCATCGTTTCCAGAAAGGACATCACAGGTAAGAACTGTCTCTCTCCCTTGACAGTAGACCCTGTGGCCCAACCTCAGCCCCTCTTTCCTCCCGACAGGTAAGCCGAAGGACCCCGAAAACTTTCAGTACTCTTCAGAGACAGCTCTAGCCTATAAGGAAGGCCGCCTGAGCCCAGACATTGTGGCTGAACAGAAAAAGCTGGAAGCTGCAGACCTCGTGATATTTCAGGTATGGCTAGGGTAGAAATCATAAGGAAGCGATGTTTGGAGTGTTTGTCCAGTTCCCCGGACCTGTCACTCTCTGCATTCCCTCTGAATAAATGATGTCATTCAGAGGGTGGCACTGCGTAGCTTCACAAATAGTACTGGCTTAGCTTCCTGCGCTTTTTGTACTTATTTAAGTTACATTAGTGTGTGTGTGTGTGTGTGCGTGTGTGAGTGTGTGCGTGTGTGCGTGTGTGCGTGTGTGCATGTGTGCGTGCATGCACACTTGCCCTTTGCTCCTGGAGGGCAACTATCAGGAGTTGGTTCTCTCCTTCCACAATGCAGTCTGGGGGATCCAATTCAAGTCATCAAGCCTGATGGCTGGTGACTTTATCTGCTGACCAGACTGGGGTTAATTATACTTTCATGCAGGAACACGGTCCCGAGGATGACACAGAAGTCCCTGGCTTTTCTCCCCCAGTGTGCCTAGTTAGTGGACTCTCCCTGTGGGCTCTCAAATGTGTACTTCTGCTCCTTTTGTATCCCGGACCATTTGAGAGTAGCAGTGACTTCTACGCATGTGCAGTATCCCAGCAGCCGCAGTTACTGCCATTAGAAGAATGTGAAACCACACCCAGCTTTTCGCAGGGGTGCTTGGGAAGTGGACTTAGGCACTCATGCTTTTGAGACCAGCTCTTTATGGACTGAGCCATGTCTCTAAGCCCTACAATTTCTTTCTCTGTCCTGGCTTTCTTCCTGGATGTGTTCATGAGCTTTGAACCATGTTTTGAGCAGATTCTCCTCAGCTTTCATTGGGACCAGAGGGCAGATAATATGCAGTTTTGAGTTGTGGGGATGGGATGACAGAGCCTTGGACTAGTGTGCAAGGCATGTGCTCTGCCACTGAACAGTACCCCAGATAAGACTTTCTCATGGGGCCCCTGATACACCTTAGTCACAGTGACCAGCGGTCTACATTCTGAGTGAGTCTGTTTGTTCTAGTTGATGGGACTGTAGATCTGTGTGCACAAGGGAGGCTCGTCTTGGGAGAACATCTGCTAACACAAGCTTTTGGGAAAATCTTCTGTCATTGCTCGCGGAGGCAAAGGCGCCTTGCAGTCCTTGCTACTTGGACTTTGGTACCAGTTGGATTCCATGGAAACGGAGCTTATTTGCATGCGACTTTATTCACACCCAGCCAGCAGCTGTAGTTTTTAGGAGGAAAAAAAAAGAGTCAGGGCCAAGGACAGAATTTCCTCTTTTCTTACTGAGTTAAGCACTCCCATATATTTTTCTTTAGTATTTTGTTTGTTTCGAGCCAGGGCCTCTCTGTGTAGCCCTGGATGGCTTCGAGTCATTATGTTGAATAAGCTGTCCTAGAACCCACAGAGTGCTGCTTTTAAAGGTGTGTTCCACCATATCAGGAAAAATCTTTGAAATTATGTAGGCTGTGTGTCTGTGAGTGAGTATGTGTATGTAGGTGCAGGTGCCTGTGGAGACCAGAGGTGGGTGTTGGATCCCTTGGAGCTAGACTTCTGAACCACTTAACAATGTGGGTGCTGGAACTGAGTCTGGCTCATCTAAAAGAGAAGTATGTACTTTTTTTAAAAAAAATTTTTTTTTTTTGAGGCAGAATTTCTCTGTGTACTTCTGGCTGTCCTGAAACTCACTCTGTAGACCAGACTGGCCTTTGAACTCACAGAGTTCCACCTGTCTCTGCCTCCCGAGTGCTGGGATTGAAGGTGTGTGCCACCACTGCCTGGTGAAGTATGCGCTGTTAACATGTAAACTCTCTCTTTAGCACTGTGTTACTTTTATTTTGATTTCTTTTGTTGTTTTTTTTTGATTTTTATTTTATTTCATTTTTTTGAGATTGGGTCTCCCTATATAGTCGTGGCTAACCTAGAACTCGATACGTAGACTAGGTTGGCATCAAACTCACAGAGATCAACTTGCCTCTGCTTCCTGAGTGCTGGGACTATTTTTGAGTACCACTATGCTGCCTGGGCTAGCCTTGAACTCACAATATTTCAGCCTCAGCCTCCTGAATTGATAGAATGTCCTGTTATATTTCTTCTTCTCTTGCTTTTTTGAGATGGTCTAGGTATATAGCCCATGCTGCCCTAAATCCTCAGTATCTTGCCTTAGCTTCCTGAGTTTTAGGATAGCAGATGCTCGCTACCACATCCAGTTTTAGTGTGTGTGTCTGTGGGGGAGGTCTCTCTCTCTCTCTCTCTCTCTCTCTCTCTCTCTCTCTCTCTCTCTCTCTCTCTCTCTGTATGTGTGTGTCTATGTGTATCTGTGTGTGTCTGTGTGTTATGCTACCTGGGTTGGCCTCAAACTCTTGGCATTCAGCAATCCTGCAGCCTGGCCTCACCAAGTAGTTCATACCAAGGGAGCAAGTCACTTTCCTGGTTATCCCTGTTTTGCTAAATGTGCTAACTTTTCCTGAGGGAATCATAAGGGTGAAGGTACTCTACAGTGACACTGTGGACAGTTGCTCAGCACCTGAGCTCTTCCTGGCTAGGGGAGGAAGGGATGGCAGCCTAGTACCTAGTGCTGACCTTGGGTGTCTTCTGCCCTGCAGTTCCCCATGTATTGGTTTGGAATGCCTGCCATTCTGAAAGGCTGGTTTGATCGAGTGCTTGTGGCAGGATTCGCCTACACATATGCTACCATGTATGACAACGGTCCTTTCCAGGTAGGTGAACCATTGGGCATTTCCTGGGTAGACGCTGCCCCAAGAACACAGCCTGACTCTAAGACCAGGGAGCATTGTACAGCTCTTATAAACCAAAAGATACCATGTTTTGGATTTGATTTTTATTTACACTTATTTATTATTTCATGCCTATAGGTGTTTTGCCTGCTTGTATGGCTGTGTACCACATGTGTGAAGCACCCAAGGAGTCCAGAAAAGGGCACCAGATCCCCTGGAACTGGAGTTACAGACAGTTGTGAGCCACCATGTGGGTGTTGGGAATTGAACCCGGGTGGACTGGAGAGCAGCAAGTGCTCTTAACCCCCAAGCCATCTCTCCAGTCCCCTAGTTTGTTTGTTTATGTGGAGGGGCACACAGTGCCTTGGTGTGTATGTGGAGATAAACTTGCAGATTGGGGGTTAAGACTCCGGTTGTCACTCTTGGTGACAAGCACCTCACCAGCCCTTGGACTGTGTTTTAAAATATTCCAGAGAAAATGAACAAGTGAATGTGGACGGAATGTGAGTGCCACAGGACAGGTGAACTAGACTTTAAGATGTCTGGTGGACACTCGCTGTGCTATCCTCTTCATGTTTGAGATTTTCCATAGGAAAAATAAAACGAAAATTTGATGACTTGGTGTCAGACACCTAAAATCCCATTTGGGAAGTAGAGGCAGGAAGATCAGGAGTTCAAGGTCATCCTCAGCTATGTAGAGAGTTTTAGGTCAGCCTGGGATACTTGAGGTCCTGCCTGGAAAAAAATAAAACAAGTAAAAAACAAACAAACAAACAAAAACCAAAAAAACCTCCTCTTTGTTATTTGGAGGATAAATAGAGACAAAAAACATCTTGTAACTTTTTTTAAATTTAAATTTTAAAAAACTGACACAGGGTCTCTCTTTGCAGACCAGCCTGGCCTGGAACTCACAGAGACCCACTTCTCTCTGCTTCCTGAGTGCTGGGATTAAAGACTTGTGCCACCAATGTTTTTGTTTTTTGTTTGTTGAGACAGGGTTTCTCTGTGTTGCCCTGGCTGTCCTGAAACTCACTCTGTAGAACAGACTGGCCTTAACCTTACAGATCCTCCTGCCTGTGGTTCCCGAGTACTGGGATTAAAGCCATGTGCCACCATGCTGGGCCATCTACCATGCCAGGCCATCTCCTACTGTTTGAAGTGAGTTTGTGATTTGCGCTGCAGTCATGGCTGTCTACAGACACATGCCGGTCCCAGCCACAGTCGGAACATGTGCAGAGTCACGCTGAAGCTGCAGAGGAGTTGCTCTGAAATGATAGCCCCAGTAGGATGGACGGATTCGTCCATCTCCCTGAGGCCCCGCTCATTAACTCACTGGGTCCCAGGAGAGGAGGGGGTGACAGTTGTTTTCTTTTTCAGAATAAGAAGGCCTTGCTTTCCTTCACCACTGGGAGTAGCAGCTCCATGTTCTCTCTTCAGGGTATCAACGGGGACATAAACATCACCCTCTGGCCACTTCAGGTACCTTGTTGTGGGTGAACTTCCAGGGGAGTTAGTTAGCCGAGCATTCCTCGGAGTCCAAACCTCCAGGCAGTAACTGAAAACTGACCCGAGGTATGAGGAGGAAAGCCCGGAAATGATGCAGCAGCACCAGGGCTTCCTTCAGGAGTTTGTGACCCAGGCCGCTGGGTACCTGGCCAAACAGTCTCTCCTAACCAAAGTGCACCTGGCGCTCAGCGTGTGGAGTCAAAGCCTTGGACTCCCCAGTCTTCCTGGAATTGTGTCTGCGGCCCCAGAACAGTCTGTTTTTCCTTTATAAAAGAGAGAGAAGGAGGGAGGGAGGGAGGGAGGGAGAGAGAGAGAGAGAGAGAGAGAGAGAGAGAGAGAGAGAGAGAGAGAGAGAGAGATGGTACTGCATAGTGGAGGCTAGCAGACCAAGGAGCTTCTGAGCGGTTCTCATGCCCCCTCCGCCCATCTTGACTTAGCATACAGACTCATGCCACTGTGTTCACTTTTTACATGGGCTCTGGGTTCTAGCTCACTCCATCAGGTTTGCAAGGCTGATACCTTTACTAGCTGAGCCATCTACCCAGCCTCCCCTCCCCCCTTTTAAGAAAATAAATAGTGGTGGTGCAGTGTGGTGTGTCGTGGCCTGAGAGATGGCTTAACGGTTAAGGGTAATGACCTCTCTTTCAGAGGACCGGGGTTCAATTCTCAGTACCCATATAGCAGCTCACAACTGTCTGCAACTCCGCTTCCAGGGGATCTGATACCCTCACACGTATGCATGCAGGCAAACCCCCAAAGCACATAAAAATAAAAATAGCAATCTTTAAAAGGGGGGTTTCATTATGTAAGCCCAGGGTGACTTAAACTTGTGGCAGTCCTCCTGCCTCAGCCTGTTGGGTGCTGGGTTTAAGGCATAGACCAGTACATCTGGCTCCCTCGTCCAAGATAAGAACTGAGTTAATTCAGCTTGCTCTGGAGGTGGGCTTTGGGGTCACTGGACCCTGAGGATGAGGGAAGGGACTGGAGAAGACAGTGAGTGAGCTGTGCAGCGTAAAGACTAAGCTCACCATGTTGAGTGGCAGGAAAATGCACATCCACATGCCCTGGCACGAGCCACTGCCAAGGGGCAAGCGCTCTCCCTAATGTAATAGAACTTATGGCTCTTTTGGCAGAGGATTGAGGTTGGCACAGTTTCAAGCTTTTATTCATTCAAAGGAAAGTGCCACCAAGGAGGCTAAATGAGGTGACAGAAAGGGAGGGAGGGCAGAGGTAAGAGAAGGAATTGTGGCAATTCCCCAGGGCACTTCAGGTCTGACTGGACTCTAATTGACGAGCCCAGATCATTCTTTTTTTTTTTTTTTTTAATTTTTTTTATACAGAGTTCTGCCTGCATGTCTGTCTGCAGCCAGAAGGTACCAGATCTCATTATAGACGGTTGTGAGCCACCATGTGGTTGGTGGGAATTGATCTCAAGACCTCTGAGCCATTTCTCCAGCTCCAGATCACCCTTTTAAAAGATTTTTAAAACTCTAACCAAGCAATGGTGGGGCACGCTTTTAATCTCAGCACTTGGGAGGCAGAGGCAGGCAGATTTCTGTGAGTTTGAGGGCAGCCTGCTCTGTAGAGTGAGTTCCAGGACAGTTGGGGCAACACAGGGAAAACCTGTCTCAAAAACAAAACACAAATTTTAAACTTTAATTTTTATTTTATGAGTTTTACCTGCATGCATCTCTGTACCGTGTGTATCCAGTGTCAGTCAAGGTCAGAAAAGGACATTGGGTCCCCTGGAACAGGTGTTGCTATCATGTGGGTACTGGCAACCCAAGCCAGGTCTTCTGGAAGAGCAGCCAGTGCTCTTAACCAGCAAGCCCTCTCTCCAACTCCCAGACAGCTTTGTTTATTTTTCTTGTTTTAAGATTTATACTTATTTACTTTATTGCTCTGTGTGTGTGTGCTACATTTATGTAGGTGCCCACAGAAGTCAGGAAAGTTCATCCAGTCCCCCAGAGCTGGAGTGACAGGTGGTTGTGAGTTACTCCACATGGGTGCTGAGAACCAAGCTTGGCTCCTCTGAGAGAGTAGCAAATCTTAATGGTTGAGCCAGTTCTCAGCCCCCAGACCAACTTATTTTTAATATGTTTTATTTTATTTTATGTGAATTTTAAAATATAATTTATTTTATTTTATGTGCATTGATGTTCTGCCTGCATGTATGTCTGTATGAGGGTGTCAGATCTTGGAGTTACAGACAGTTGTGAGCTGCTATGTGGGTGCTAAGAATTGAACCCAGGTCCTCTGGAAGAACAGGCAGCCCTATTAACCACTGAGCCATCTCTCCAGCTCCCAGACCAATTTCTGATGCTTGTTTACAGTACAGTCTGCCAGACTGCTCTTGTGACTTAACTCTGTGTTCTATCTCTTGCAGAATGGCATCCTGCATTTCTGTGGCTTCCAGGTCTTGGAACCACAACTGGCGTATGGCGTTGGCCACACCCCACCAGATGCTCGGAGGCAGATCCTGGAAGGATGGAAGAAGCGCCTGGAGACTATCTGGGAGGAGAAGCCACTCTACTTTCCTCCAAGCAGCATGTTTGACCTCAACTTCCAGGCAGGATTCTTACTGAAAAAAGAGGTTCAAGAGGAGCAGGAAAAGAACAAATTTGGCCTTTCTGTGGGCCATCACTTGGGCAAATCCATTCCAACTGACAACCAGATCAAAGCTGGAAAATAAGACTTTTTTCCCCCCTAATATGTAAGTTTAACCCAGTTATCTTTTTTTATAGCTTGCCTGGCTTTTGCTTTCCCCTTTATTCCACAAGGATAGGAAAAGAAGTAGGCTCACTTCATAATGTTCTTGAATAGTTCTGTCAGTGAGTGTATGTACTATTACCTAAATCAAATTAGGTGCCACAGGTCGCTTGATATTTGGCGGTGGGGTTGTATGGGAGCTGGAAGATACTTTTCTAGGTCATCTACACAATATAAACCCTTTCTTAGGGCTAGCCCTGGCCACAGGGTATCCGACTCTCCAGAGATTTGTTTCTTTTAATCAACTCTCCGTGGTTTAGGACAGAGGGGAATTGCTCAAAGAAAACAAAGGCTGAGGAAGCTACTTGCTTAGGACTTAGTGAGCTGAAGGTGTTTACAGTGCAGCCCGGTTTCAATGACTGTGCAGTGATTGAGGTGCCTCCCGGGGGATTTCTCTCCAGCTCGCCTCTGTCTTGTACACAGCACACACAGGTCCTAGGAAAGGATCACTGAAACAGGTCTCTGTCCCATGTTTCCACCTTTTTTTTTTTCAGAAGTAAATGAAAACACACAAGGACATGGTGGTACATGCCTTTAATCTCTTAAATACTTAAAAATAATAGCCCCCTACTGAGCTGGAGAGTTGGCTGCTCTTGCCCAGGACCTGGGTTCAGCTTCCAGCTGGCTGACACCTATATGGAAGCTAAAAGCTGTTTCTATCTCCAGTTCTAAGGATCCAATGCTCTCTTCTGGCTTCTGCAGGCACCAAATGCACACAGTGCACAGACATACATGCAAATAAAACATCGATGCACATAAAATAAGTCCTAAATGCCAAAACAAAACAAAAAACTGTAGCCTTCCACCAAAATAAAAGTTTGATCTATTCGAATGTCTTAAGGGTTTTTTCTATAATATTGGAAAATCAATGACATTGCCTTTTTATTTTTAAAGATCTCTCTTATTTTTATTTGTGTGCATTATGTGTGTGTGTGTGTGTGTGTGTGCCTGAGGGTTTGTGGTCCTGTGAGTACATCTGTTTACAGAGGCAAGAAGAGGGCCTTTAATCACCCAGAGCTGGAGTTACAGGTGGTTGTGAGCCACTGGAAGAGGGTGCTGAAAACCAAACTCAGGCCCTTTACAAGAGTAGGAAGTACTCTTTAGCTGCTAAACTCCAGCCCTGATGATCACACTCATTTTAAGAAAATATTTTTATCTCATGATTATTGAGATAAAGTTGTAGGTCTTATTATTTATGACAAGTAATTTTGTGTGTATGTATGTATGTATGTATGTATGTATATATATATGTATTGTAGGAGTAGCTAAAGAATAGCTTTCTCACAAATATGAAGCAAGCATTCTTCCCTTGCACTATATTCTCGGTTCCTCATTTTGGCATAAGATTAATTTTTATTTAGGTGTGAATGCACACTGGTGTGCATGCCGATGGAGACTAGAATGGAGTCGCGACTCCTGGAGTTAGGGGCATCTGGTTGTAAACATCCTGATGTAGTGCTCAGAATTGAACTCCATTTGGCCCTCTGCTAGAACAGCAAGGGCTCTTGAATGTTGAGCCATCTCCCTAGCTCCAACCCTACCCCTACCCCCAATTTAAATTCTTGAAATGCGTGCAGGCATGTTGGTGCTGTTATGACTATCATCCCAGCATTCAGGAGACTGAGGCAGGAGGGTCAGAAATCTAAGATCATCCTGAGCTATAGTGAGTTTGAGGCCATCTTATCTTTAGGTGCACTAAAGCCACTGTGGGTGCAATTCAAGGAGATTACAATAGTGCGCCCTCTTGTGGCAAGTGCAAGAAAGCATGCAAAGCTAGGTGGACAGAAAATCTGCAGACCTAATTTAGAGCTGGATGCTTTGAATCCATTTCAACAATAAACCCACTTTACTGGTACCAGTGGTCCAGGCATCCAGGTTGATATATCTCTGGAGGAACAGAACCTAAAAATGAATCTAGGTAGATAAATAAATGGTATTTGTTAGAATGGTTTACAGGCTGTGGTCCAGCTAATCCAACAATGGCTGTCTAACAAGAGGACCAAGAATTCAGTAGTTGTTCAGTCCACAAGGTTGGATGTCTCAGCTGGTATTCAGTGTATACCAGAGTTCTCAAGAAGTCGGTTCTAATGTCAGTGAAGGGATGAATTTGCTGGTGAGAGTGACGGCAAGCAGGCAAAGATAGCAAGCTTCCTGCTTCCACATCCTTTATCCAGGCTGCCAGCAAAAGTGTGGCCAGCTTAAACGTGGATCTTCCCACCTCAAAAATCTGGATTAAAACTGTATTTTCCCAGCTGGGCGGTGGTGCTGCACGCCTTTAATCCCAGCACTCAGGAGGCAGAGGCAGGTGGATCTCTGAGTTGGAGGCCAGCCTGGTCTACAGAGTAAGTTCCAGGAAGTCAGGGCTACACAGAGAAACCCTGTCTTGATAGACAAAAACAAAAACAAACAAGCAAACAAAAAAAGGTATATCTTCACATATTAAATGATTTAATTAAGAAAAACTTCCCTCATAGGTATACCTAGACACTTGAGTTTTAGGTAATTCCAGATGTAGTCAAGTTGACAACCAAGAATTGGCGTCGTATAGGTCGAAGGGGAATCTCCAGAGAGATCATCTTAGCGATTCAGTAAGAAGTGGTGGCCAGGTGTAGGCAAGGTGATGCAGCTTGAGCTGACCCAGGAGGGCTGCTTCACATTGAATGACTGTGGAATCCTCTGTTCCTGGTACTTAGTGATGGAAAGAAAGAACTTGCTCCTGAAAGCCATACATATGCACATGTACTATGCATATGTGCTTGAAAGCAATCACACATGTGGAAACACAAATAACACAATAAAGTCTTGTGTTTTGTTTCGAGAGAGGGTTTCACTGTGTAACCCAGACTGTCCTGGAACTCAAAGGTTCATATCTGCCTCTGCTCGGGTGCTAGGATTGAAAGCACCCATTTCTGTCCTGCTTTCATTATTTTAAGAGCACTGGGAAAGAAAGTGGTATTACATCACACAGTGAAAAGGGGGTCAACGGATGCCTGGGGGTGGGGTCAGTGTTTACTCTGACATTCCCAGCCAATGGGCTGTGGAGAAAAGAATGAAAGGGACAGAACTGGGGCTGAGAGAGTTGTTTCACAAGGGCCAATAGAGAAAGTGCCCACTAAGCCCATGCTTGTCAGATAAGGCGCTAAGTGTGCCTGGATTCCAGGAGAAGCACTCCGGCCACTGGGGTGTCTTTAATAACCCCCTGGGACAGGATCGTGCAAATAGATTCAAGGAACTGGAAGCGAGCTAAAACAGAGAAAGTGGAGCCTGACAGGGGTCAGAAGAAATGGGGCTGGGGGTCCCAGCTGTAAGGAAGTCCTGCAGGCTTCAGAGCAGAAGGGTGCTAAGGCTTGTTTGGAAAGAGTAATTCTGGCTGGTGTGTGAGCAATCAAGTGTAAGAGATTAGGGTGGACTTGGCTCTCCCAGGGTGCTGATACAATAGAAGCAACAGGTGTATTTGACCAGTGTTATTGGAGATCTCTCTCCCGCCCACCAGTACCAGAATAACCACTTTGAGGCTTAATATTAATCGCAGACTCTTTGGTGGACGGCTCAGGCTTCTTACTGGCTAACTCTACATATTTAAATTAAGCCATCTTTAGTAATCTGTGTATCGCCACGTGCCCTGTGGTTTATGTGCCCTGCCTCCCACTCTACCTTCTTTTTCCCTCTGTTTGGATTTCCCACCTAGCTATATTCTTCCCTGCCATAGGCCAAAGTAGCTTTTTTATTAACGAATGTTACAAAAGAACTGTGGGTGATTTCCAGGCAGCAAGATTTCTCTGTCATTTCTAGTACTTTGGAAGGTGCTTACAATGCACTTCCTCTTTATTTAGGTAATATTGTATCCTTCTGGGGTCTTTGATGGAGTTGAACAATAGATAGCTATATTAATTTGTGATGGTTCATTATTAGTCTGTAAAGAATGTATCATCTCGAAAAGTGCCTCATTCTTGGCTCTTTTATTAAATATTTTTTCCAATAAAACATTTTTATTCTGTACAATATATATGTATACACACACACACACACACACACACACACACACACACACACACACACACGTGCAGAGAATCTTCAGCCAACAAATCCCTGAGTTCATGGGAACCCAGGATGCTAACAAAGGCAAAGGAGGGAATCCATGCCTAAAATGACATCCTTCCCTTTCCTCCTGGTTCCCGGCACTACAGAGTACTAAAACAAGAAAAAAATTATGTGGGAGCAGGAACGGTCTGGGAAAGGAAACAGACTACTTGATCTAGTATGAAAACCAACAGATGACTTGAGAGGAGAAACTGACATGCAGCTGGCCTTCAGTGTGCCAAGTCTTAGCTTGGCAGCCCCACGCCTAGGCCAGCACCACAAATAGCACCAAGTGGGGCCTATAACAGGAGGATCTGGGCAAAGGGCCCTTGAGTAAAGGACAATGAAATAAAGCCAGAAATATGCATCAGGACTCAACACAGGGTAGGAACACAGTCTTTCATGGTCTCTGTGCCGTTTCTTCCGTCCCTGGGTCCACCAGATAGTGAGGGGCACTGCCTTTCATCCAGTCAGGTGAAGAGGGGAACTCACGTGGCCCTGAGAGGAGGTGTAAGAAGTACTTTCAAGGGCCAACCCAGGTATGACAATTCCTGAAGTGCAGAGGTCACACTGGTGAGTCATGCCCAGTCCTGAGAGTGGCGTCCAGTAGACAAGGTCATGCAGCTGCCAGGGTTAATGAGCCAACCAGGGGGCACACAGCTGCTGAGAACTGCCCTGAATTGTCTATTCCGTCAGGACTGCCCCTCCCTGACCACGCCAAGCTTGACACCTCTCCAGAGGGTGGCAGGAAGCAAGTGGCAGCAGACACTAATCTGCCTAGCCTAGGAACACACAGAGCCGCCGATGGTGGGCAGCATGGCCGGAAGTCACCTTATTATTGTAGCGACAGCTGTAGAGCTGTTTGAGGACTCAGAAGCCCATGCTGGCCTGGGCTTCTCCTGCTGTGATGGCTTGCACATCCGTGACATGACCGATGCCCTTGGTAACACCCTCCCGGAACAGCAGTTTGGCGCCCACCTTCAGGTATTCTGGGTGTTTCAGGAAGCGGAAACGTACTACTGCTTTCTCCTCTGTCCGCAACTTGTCCTTTGCATGGATCTTTTCCACCACTGCTGTTTGACGTACTTTGCCCACATGTACTGCCACCTGGAATCCCCGCCAGAAGGTGCTGGCATGGAACAGCAGGACTATCTCTGCCTCAAACACTGAGCAGATGCTGGGATTCATCTCGGGACTCACCATCACCATGCCTCCGAGGGCTAGTGTAGCAGCCTGACCAGCTCGCAGCACATGACAGGCAGAGCGATTGCGCTGGATGCTGCATACTCTCAGCTCCAGGAAGCAGCCATCATCTGTTGGGCCTACCACCAGCTGGTCACCCTCACGGCAGATCCCAGTGGACAGCGTTCCTCCAACCACAGTCCCCACCTCTGGGACTATGTAGATTTCATCCACCTGGAATTCTGTCAACTGCTGCATAAGCTCTTCCTGCTCTTTGCGGTTGGTGAGTGGAGGCAGGATATTCAGGAAGACTTTAAGAAGGTCCAGACTCTCTCCAGACACACTGGACAGTGTGAATATAGGCGTGACATTGGGTGACTGGGCAAATTGCTGAGCAGCAGTGACAGCATCGTCCTCAGAGGTGACCAGCATAGGGACCTTGTGGCAGCCAGGCTGCTTGAGGACCCGCTCCCGCTGGCGTACTGTCCTCTCCGCTGTGGTCTTAGCACACAGGTCCACTTTACTGACCACGATGAAGAAGGGCACTTTCAGGGCCAAGGCCATTCCAGTGTTGGCACTGACGAGGAGCAGGGCACAGTCAGGGTAGTAGGAGGTGAGGCCAAAGATGGTGATATGCAGGTATTTATGGTGGCCCGCCAGGTCGATGAAGGTGATCATCTTGGAGCTGCTTTCACAGATCTCTTCTGCAGTCCGTGAGTCGCTGTAATTCACCACCTCTCCCTTGCTGTTAAAGCCCAGGATCTCAAAGCTGATGCTGGAGATTCGGCCAGACTGAATCTCATGCAGGTTCCCAGCATCAAATAAATAGATGCATCGGAAAAACCATATCAGCCTTTCAGAATACCATCCATTGCATAAGCATAAAGGTTATTAAATTCCAGGATGGTGATATTGTTTGCAGTTATATAACTTTCAAATTTATTGATTTTATTTATTAATTAAATGAACTTACCTCCATTATGAGTTTCAACAAATTGTTGTAGGTGTAATAATCTTTATTGACCAGTAGGTGTCACGGTTGTGGGTGTCTTGTGGAGAGACACGACAGTGTGAACAGTCCTGCTTGGTTCTGTGTGGCCACCTGCTTAAATATTGACAAATATGCTTGAGAAGTTAAGAGCAATTAAATCAATTCCATACACAGAGAGAGGTTTTTGGTGGCCAGAATATCAAGGAACCCAGAACTTGTGAGCCGGGAGCACAAACTGGAAGTTGGGAACACAAATCTGTGGTATGGATTTTAAGGTCAATTTTGTTATATGTATATGTATTTCTGATCTTGATTAAGGTATTGTGATTGTGTAGTTCATTTTTAAAATGTAATGTATAATTAGAAAATATAGGTTGTTAATGGATAATCATTGATAATAATCAAGCTTGTAGTCATGTTA
>NC_022013.1:28023789-28033678 GCF_000317375.1 Microtus ochrogaster
GCTTGTGGACTACATAGAATAATAGAAATGGGTTAGATCAATATGTAAGAGCTAGCCAATAAGAGGCTGAAACTAATGGGTCGGGCAGTGATTAAAAAAATACAGTTTCCGTGTAATTATTTCGGGTAAAGCTAGCCGTGGGGGCGGCCGGGTGCCGGGACGCAGCCCTGCCGCTCTTATTTCAACAGCCATATGGCAGGGAAAGTGGCGGGGAAGTGCATGAGCCCAGGAAACTGCCAAGTCACCAAGTGGTGGGTCCATTGAAGAGGTAGCTCCACTGTGGCAGGTATTTGGCAAAAAACTGCTTAGTAGGTGAAATCAAGCCAGGTGAGTGGGGGTGGGAGACCATCGGCAGTAGACTTTTTGAGTTGGTCCCAGAAGGCGCGGAGTCAGGATCCACATGGGCACTAGATATAGATGAACATGATAAAAAAAGTTCCACACTAGTTCATAATTGAGTATAATAAAGGGTTCTTTATTTCAGGGTATATTCACAGATCAATAGTCCTTTGCGTGAGGGGGGCACGGGAATGGAATCCAGCAGCTGAAAAAGAGGGAGAGTGAGTGACTCTGCAAGTTTTACACCTGCGTTTATAGTAAAAGAGACCACACCCAAGTGGATTGGTATCTTAAAGGCTATTGGCTGAAGGAGTTCCCAGGCATACCAACTCTCTTCCCAACCCTAAAATTAACATAGTTTGGTTTGAACATTCCATGTTCTGAGACGTCTGGAGAGTTCTACCTGCCTGCTGTGCATAACCTTCAGGCTTGGGTCAAAATGTACATCCTGTATGCCAGCCCAGCTCTTCTGTGTAATCCCACATCTCTGGAGTGTCCTGCAGAAGTTGTGGGCTGCTCTACTGGTCAGAGAATCTCTTCTCTGTAGGAGTTCTTACTGCTTGTAAAAACCCTAGGCAAACAAACAAACAAACCAAAACCAAACCAAAACAAAAACCACAAAACAAAACAAAACAAAACAAAAAACCTGTTGAATCTTGTATGTTTTAGGAACTTCCTGAAATTTGTGAGCTGTTTAGTTCCTGGTCCACAAGTTTGTTTACTTTGGAAGTCTTATCAAGCTTCTCCCCAGGGTGTTTCAATTTACAGGAAACTGTTATACATTAGTGTCTAAGTCTTGAACTCTGCACTTTTTTTTTTCTATTAGACTTAGCTTAATTGGGGGAACTTTCTACTGGGCTTTATATGTCACTTGCTTAGCTATTAATTTCAAAAACCCATTCTGTCAATATCTTTCTTTATTAAACTTGTCATTTATTATCTGAGCTGTTGTCTTTAATTCATTCAACTACTTTAAAGTTTTTTTCTTATACTTTATTAATCTTTAAAATTTTTTTTTTAAAAAAAGTTGTATATGTACACCCACAGAGGCAAGAATACTATGTTAGAATGCTGGAGATGGAGTTATGGGTGGTTGTATGCTACCAGATGTGAATGGTGAAACCTAACTTGGTCCTCTGAAAGAGTTACAAGTGTTCTTCACTACTGAGTCATCTCTTCAGTCCTTTTGTTGATCTTTTTTAAAAGTAATTTTAAAGCAATTCTTCATCTCACATTTCATCCACTTCAGTACCTTTGGAATGAGTAATTAGGTAACTATGCACTTTTGACCAGCCATTTTGTGTTACACTGTAGACAGAGACTACTTTTTCATGTCCTGAACATCCAGACCCGAATAATCACACAGAAACTGTATTAATTACAACACAGTCTGGCCAGTAGTTAGGGCGTAGTTCTAGCTAGCTCTTGCATCTCAAATCAACCTATTTTTATTAGTTTATATATTGCCATATGACCATAGCATCACCTTATTTTCTACATGTCTTGTTTCCTTGGCAGCTGGCTAACATCTGCTTGACTCTACCTACTCTCTCTCTCTCTATATATATATATATCTGTTCAGATCATCTGCCTGGCTTTATTCTGCTAAGCCATTGGCCCAAATAGTTTTATTCATTAACCAATAAAAGCAACACATATGCAGAAGGGCATCCTACATCATCTCCTCTTTCTTGTTTAATTAAAAGGAAAGGTTTTAACTTTAACATAGTAAAATTACATATACAAAACAGTTATTAGGCAAGAATTATAGTTAGAATATTTAGTGCTTTGCATTTGGCAAATTAAGAAAAACATTATCATATCTTTGTGAGTCTAAAGTTTTATATCTTATTTCTCTCTTATCATAACTAAGAAAAACTATAATTATAATTCTTTAGTTTTCAACTCCATCAAAGAACCTAGAAGGATACACTATTACCTAAGTAAACAGGAAGTTCATTTTAAGTACCTTCCAAAGTACTAGAAATGACAGGGACGTTTTGTTGCCTGGATAGCCACCCAAAATTCTTTTGTAATGTTGGAGCACCCATCTTGAGCCTAAAGGCCCATAATATCTGGCAAACTTTTCCATGAATCAGGAAATTTGAAGATCTCTTCTGCTTTGTACTGGCAAAGTTTGTCAGTTTCTTTCTTCTGTGTCCTGCACAATGTTTGGCCCTTTCTTTTGCGAAGCAGGAACCCTGAAGGACCATCTTATCTTTTGGAAGTTCAGCAGTCACTTTCTGTTGGTCCTGAATGCCCAATTCATACAGCATATCATCAAGCAGTCCAGGCAAGGTCAGTTTCTTGCCCAAATGGCTAGCCTTGTTACATTGAAGGCAAATTCAATAATAACTTTCTTCATTGCCCATAAACCTCTCTTAAGTAATTAGTGCTGCCAGAAGCAGACATGTCTCACTGTTGAGAAAAGTCTAAGTTCTTAAAACATTTTAAATGCCATATTCTATAGGTCTTTGAAAGGTCTGAAGAATACCTGTACATCTGAAATATATCTCTGTACATTTAGAAAACCTAACCAACATGACTACAGTTTGACTATTATAGATGACTATCCATTACCATAATTTTAATTATAAATTGCAATTTAAATGTTTACATATCAACATATCTTGAACAATAGTAGAAATATATTATATACATACACAGTGTAACAAAACCAACCTTAAATTTATATCAATATTAATGTAAAGTATTTATCCATATCATATCCTCCCATTTCTTTGTTTTTATTTTAGAAATTGACTGTGACCACCAACCATCTATAACCTACCCATTTATAAACAATCATTTTGGGAATTTGGGCATAGTTTTTTCTAAACTGCTTCCTGCTGTTGTTAGACAAAACACTTTTAGAGTTCATGGAGACCTTTCAGGGAGTCTTGTTCTATCAAACCATATTAGCTGGTAAGGAATCCACAGCTTTCTATCCTCTATGGAAACAAAAGCAGAACCCTTTCTCCAAAGTAGCATGTCCTTAGATTTAAATTTGGAAGTCAAGATACCTTTAAAATGGTATGTTGGTTTAACTCAGTAGCTCATTCACAGTCAATATCTAAGAAAAACACAACAATAATGTCCCTGATAGAATTTTTGGAGTCACTTATGTAAACTATCATATCATCAGCAAATAGTGAAAGTTTGACTTCTTCTTACCAATTTGTATTCCCTTAATATCCTTTTGTTGTCTTATTGTTCTAGCTAGAACCTCATGTACTATGTTGAATAGATATGGAGAGACTGGACAACCTTGTCTTGTTCCGAATTTCAGTGGGATTGCTTTGAGTTTTTCTCCATTTAGTTTGATGTTGGCTCTTGGTGTGCTGTATATTGCCTTTATTATGTTTACCTATGTTTCTTGTATCCTTGCTCTCTCCAAGATCTTTATCATGAACGATGTTGTATTTTGTCAAAGGCTTTTTCAGCATTCAATGAGATGATCAGGTGTTTTTTTTTTTTTTCCAGTTTGTTTATAAGGTAGATTACATTGATAGATTTTCATATGTTGAACCATCCCCACATCTCTGGGATGAAGCCCACTTGATCATGGTGGATGATGGTTCTGATGTGTTCTTGGATTCAGTTTGTCCATGGCACAGGCCTGATCCTGCAGAGATCACTGGCTCAGGCCTGCTCCCTCAGAGTTTGCTGGCTCAGCTTGGTCCTGAGGAGGTCACTGGCTCAGGCCTGTTCCCTCAGAGGTTGCTCCCTAATACCTGCTCTTGTGGAGGTCACTAACTTGGGCCTGCTCAGGCAGAGGTTACTGGCGTGGGCCTGTCCTGCAGAGCTCCCTGGCCTGGGCCTGGTCCCGCAGAGGTTGCTGTCTCTTCTCTTTTTTCTAATCAGCTGTATTGATGTTTCATCAATATTATTCATTTTATCAAATAATCTCATTGAGCCTCATTGTTTTTCTCAGTTCTGTTGATTTTTGATATACTAGCTATATTCATACGAATCTACTCAGTCACATTTACATAATTTTCTTTTGAACTGGAATAACCCCATGAACCTATTGAATTTGGAGTGCTATTTTTCACCTGCATCTTCATCTCTGTTCAATGGTTGCTATAGAACTTTCAGGTTGAAGTAGTAAGATTTCTATACTAAAGGCAGAAGAGGAGAAACTAACTTTTTACCTCTGTATAGTCCAGTAAGCATTAGGGATGGGAAGTCCTTCACATCAGCATGGTCTCTGGTTCTGTCCTACGCCTCCACCTTGCTTTAGGGCCTCTGAAGCTCCTCTCTTCAGTCAGAAGCAGAGAGGCAGGAGGATGTTAAGAACCAGGACTGACAGTCAAGGTCCCTCACTTCCACTCATCATCTACTTCACTGAGCAGAGCCCCACCCATCCCATAGCCTCTCCTAAATGCAGGGATGTGTATCTCATGCAGTGCTGAAGAACCCAGTTGCTTAACAACCTAGTATCAGTGCTACTCTGAGCCTGAGGTAATGCTGACTGAAGCAGCTTGCAGAATGCTAAGAATCCTAGATTGGCCATAATGGTTTCTCCCAAGGTCCCTTTTCTGATTTGAACTTTTATATCCACCAAATTACATTGCTCCTCACCAGCAACCCTACCGAACTGTGTGTTCCATAGGTCCAGTTCTTGCCCCAGTGTCCTGAGTGCAGCCAGTTTCTCCATTGGCCTGACATTTTCCTGGAACATTACTAAAACTGTCTCAGACCTTTATATCTTAGTAATGTCAGTTTCCAGATACCTCCAATATTGCCTGGAGGCCTGCTTCAAACCAGCTGAGCCCACACCTCCTTCCAGGACCATAATGGCACTGCCCAGTACCTTGGAAACATCGAGTGGACATCCTGGTTGCTCTAGCCTGCCTCCCAGAATCCTTATATTAATACTGTCAATGCAAAGCCAATCTTCTTCTGTACCATCCGTGGACTTTGTAATCCAACCTCAGGTCCCCTGTATATACTCTTATACTTTCAAGTGTTTTATGGACAATATTATGAAAAAAACAATATATCAGTTTCATTTAAAATGATTTTGTGATGAGTGTTTCCAAGCTTCTTTGTGACTCAGAATTTCTTTATATACTTCTTTAAGCTAGAAAGTGTTTTTTTCCTTTCTTGCGTATGCATGTGTGCATGCTTGTGTGTAGGTGCACAGTTTAAGCACATGCTCATGCGTGGGGAGCCAGAGGATGACCTGAGGTTCCTCAGGTCTAGCCATCTTTTCCTTTTCCTGGAGACAGGGTCCTTCATTGGCTTGGAGCCCACCTGGTATGCTAGACTGCCTGGCCAGGGGGCGCCAGGGACCTGCCCTTCCCTGACCCTCAGTGCTGGGATCACAAACTTGAGTCCATGTGGATTTGGGCTCCAAACTCAGGTCCTCACACGCATAAGGGAAGCACTTGACAGACTAAGCCTTTTTTTCTGAACCTTAAAACTGTTTTCTAAAAATGAGTAATGTATGACTGGAGAGACAGCTCACTGGGGAAAGGCATATAGTGCAGCGCCAGACAAACATCTCAGATTTTCAAAGAATAATAGGTGATTTACGTCATTCTTATTGAAGCGCTTTTAATAAGAGGTGTGCTCACTGGTCACATCCATTTGTTCCTTGGAGACCTGGTTTATTTATTGATTAACTAGTTAAGATCATCATGCTGGGATTAAGCCCGGAGTCTTGCTCATGGTAAGACAAGCGCTCTACTGCTACACGTACCTACAGCTGTTCGCTTCTTCTTTCTTCTCTTTTAAAAACTATTACCTTATAATTTCTTATCCAAACAAAACGTGTTTGCCTTGATAATATGTTATTCTGCGTTACTCTGATGGACAGTTGATGTATAAAAGGACATGCCTCGTATATCTTTTTGCTAACCATCATGGATTCTGCTTTCAGGTGGTTTTTAATCAGACTGTCTAAATGTGCTTATTGATCTAAGGGCATGATAACTGAGCTCAGTTCAACGTTTTGAAAAAGTAACCTCTGTCTCATGCACCATTCATGAGCCTCTACGTCATTGCTGGCCACGTGATGTTTTGTTAGCATCATTGTTCCCAGATGCACACATTAGCAATATTTCTGCTTTGCTCTCTGTGGCAGAGGTAGCAGATACCTTTCCTTGATATCTCTGTCTTCTCTATGAAATCTCCAGTTCAGTTCCAGTTGACACACATGAATGCGATGAGGAGAAAACAAGAAACCCCCTGATGTGAGCATTTCCTACCAAACAAAGCATGTCTGGGTGTTTGGCAAGAAACCACAAGAGTGCTTCCTATTCTCAGTCTAGAAAGGCTCTGTTAGTGGTCGTGGGCTGCCTCCCTTCATATTGATCCTCTCTCTCCCGAGAGGAGCTGTGTTGTTGATGTTCATGGTTGTTATTCTTCAGATGGGGAGCCTGTCAAAGGAAAGAAAGGGTGAATGAAAATGAGACCCTAGTGAGCGGATAACCAATGACTGCACGCATGGGGCTGATAAGTGAGCGGTATGAAGCACACATCTTTGTTCTCAGCCAAAGTGCTTCGTTTCTAATGGAGATTACGGTAAGGAGAAGCTGAAGTTGTGTAAAGGGAAATGGTGTCTCAGGAGCCTCTGTAGCCGCTTAGCCATAAGCTAATACTGTGTCCAGCGCTTAATGGTGAACAGCAAGACTGAATTGTCTTTTCACAGATGCCACTCATGTGCAGTCCAAACAGGTCAATCACTAGCAAGTTTCCGATGATCTCAGAACACTCTGCAAGAGTCAGAACAAACTCGGAGGTAAAGGCTCACAGACCTGAGATGGGACAAACCATCTTACAGAGATGGAACTTAATCCAGCAGAAGAATGAAAACAGGCCAATGTATATTCATTTCTGTCAAATTAATCATTTGTACACAACGAAGCAAAAGTTTACAAGCCAAGAAATTCATATTATCTTTAATTCCTGTTTCAACAAAATGGTATATCCTTAAGAGAGTTGGAGAAAAAAAATCAGGGAAAGTTTCTTTTTCTTCCTCTTCTTCTTCTTTTTAATATATAAAACAAACAAACAACAAAATCCACTTTCTTTGTTGCTAGGAACTCTGGCTAAGTTCAACACCACAGGTTTTGTGGACAAGCAAAACAATCCTGCAGTAAACACACTAAGAGTCTATTCATCTCTCATAAATGCATATGTCTAACTCTCATTAATATTAATGGAGTTACATACAGGCATTGAGGCGATAATAGACCCCTATTAAAATCCATTTGTATTCATGAGCTATTTTTTTTAAAGGTTGCTCTTCAGTCACTTTTTTTGAGAAACGTGAGTGAGCTTCTTAACTGTAAAGATGTTTCAGATGGAGCTGCCTAAGTGTGTAAGAACCCAATTAAAGTTTATTTGCGAGGGATTTCCATGAGAACCTTGACAGTAGATTGACATGGTTCCCCCCGCCACAATCACCTTCACAGGCTCTGTTAATTTCTATTAACTAGAAAGCATCACATGAGTCCAGTTTCTTGCTTCTCTTAGTCTTTGTATTCTGGACTTGACAGATTGTCAGCTGTCAATCTGTCCACATCTACATCCGTCAACTGAGCGTTTCCATCTGGAGAACACGCCAAGCCAGTCTCTGTGGCATTTCCTTTTAGACTGAGCATCTCAGGCCTCTCACAACCAGGGAGGCCTTAGAATATCCTAGACTGAGAGCCTGTGAGAAATACTCTGTTCAGGACATAAACACTCTGTTTGTTCAAGAACCTACTCTGATCTACTGAGTCCTGATTCCTGAGATGGACTGATGATGAAGGAGAGGGTGATGGGAAAAGAAAGTCAGTGGAACAGAACCCCCCCCCCCCTTTGTGCTTTGTCTGATGAGGAGGCAAGGGGAAAGGGCAGGGGGAGGAATGGGGTCTGAGATCACTCAGTTCACACGATAAATTTCTTCTAGTTGTTACTATTTAAGCTATACTTTGTGCTTTGGGGGAAAACCTTCATACTTTTAGAATTAAAATATAAGACAATTCAAACATTCCTGGACAGAAGACATATTAAATAAAGGAGGTGGCTTATTTGGGAAAAGGACCAAGCTTAAATGACTGAATTCAGTAAAATGTTAATGTGTATTTTCTTGGCTAAGCCTTGTGTGAGACAATGAGTTTCATGTCTATTTAGAATCTAGAAAAGAGAGGAAAATCTGTCTTGATACTGTAATCTATATTTCAAGAAATGCCAGGTACAGCTTCAAAGAGGTGGCATGGATAAGTTAAACATGGGTGAACCAGCAGCAAGAGCAGAATATCTATCAGCTGTAAAAGAACCACATACATCCATGTAGCAGGGCATAAGGGTACAGGGAATGAGGATTTAGAAAACACTTACATACTGCATAATAATGCAACCTGACACCAAATACTTGTCGATATATTTATATGTACACGCACACATACATGCACATTAAATATACATTTCATTGCACTCAGTCATAAACATTTAAACACATATATGAAAGTTCACCGACTATTTAGTGCCTAACAAATGTCAATTCTATTGAGGGTCAAAGAAATTAGAGTGTATGGGACAAGTGAAGAAGACCAAATCTTGAATATTGGCTCCCTCTCTACCTTTGTGGCTTTCACATGACTTGTGTGAGGTTTATTGTCAGGACACAGCAAATATCACAGAGCGGTGTGACCAGAGTTCCCACTTAACAGTGTCTATTCATTCACTTCAGTTAAGCACCCTATTTAGCTAGGTGCCGGGCTATATGATCAGATAAAGGAAAGAACAGCCGGTCCTTATCCTTGTCCTGAATTGTTTGACAAGGGGAGAGGCAGCAGTGGATGGACGTAATGGATGAAGTCACTGATTGGGCTTGACAGTCACTTTGAGCAGGCTGGGAGGGAGGTACGGTGGTGGCTTCAAGGGATGATAGTGGAGAAGTAATACTGATCCAGTTATGTTTTAGAAACTTCAGTCAGGGATTAAAAAGAACAGCATGGTATACAATGTGGAATTTGTTCAGTTCTATTGCTTCACAAAACAACGGGGGAGGGGAGCATGCACTCATGTGTATCTTATGAAGTTTCTGTCTTACCTGGAAGCAAAGGCAAGTCATTGTGGAACTTTCAGGGTTCACAAACCAAGGGCAGATATGATCATCACTGTGCCAGTGTGGAGGGTGAGGGTGTGTCAACACAGAGCCTCAGCCGTTTGCACAGTTCTGGGTGCAGAGTAAGAACAGGAAACAAAATGCCAGTGGTATGCTGGCCACAGGACATGCTAGAAGCTCTCTTGGGGGTTGATTCTGTGGTGTATTGTGTACAAGGTAAGAAAGAAGAAAATCTAGAATAATTTCTTTTTTTCCTTCTGGGTTATGGACAAAAACAATAAAAATAAACCCATGGGGACATAGGACACCATCTCAGTTTTGAGAAGAGATCAATAATAAATTTGGGAGTAACACTAAAATTCAGAGCAAATATTGGATCTCAAAATATAAATTTGTGGGCCGGGCGGTGGTGGCGCACGCCTTTAATCCCAGCACTCGGGAGGCAGAGGCAGGCGGATCTCTGTGAGTTCGAGACCAGCCTGGTCT
>NC_022013.1:28033778-28037366 GCF_000317375.1 Microtus ochrogaster
ACTCGGGAGGCAGAGGCAGGCGGATCTCTGTGAGTTCGAGACCAGCCTGGTCTACAGAGCTAGTTCCAGGACAGGCTCCAAAAGCCACAGAGAAATCCTGTCTCGAAAAACCAATTTATATATAAAAATTTGTGCATTTACTTGATGACTGTGGCTGATCGCTGGTTAGAGTTAGGAAGATAAAACCTAAGTTCATCTTAGTTTTGTGTGTGCTGTTATCTGATTACACTTCTTTTGGTCATGTTGAAGAGATGGTCATCCTGCTGACAAAATAGTGGTCATCCTACCTCTTAATCCAGGAGCCTCAGGGACCTACTTCTGGGTTTGAGGGAGGCAGGAGACTCAAGCCTAATATACTGGTTTTTATCTCCTTTCCCATAGCCATGGTGTTCAGTGTGTGAACCACATGGGCCAATGGGGTGAAATTCTTAGACACTGTGGATTTTAAGGACCATTGTCTTGTATGTTGGGGTAATGGAAAACGGTTTCAGACTGTAGCAGGTGTCAACTCTCTGCTGTCAGATGAGAAGACCCAAAAGTGGAAACAATAAGTGGAAAAAGAACTGGGGGATGACTGAAAGAAGCAGCAAGAAGTGAGCTTCCTGGAAGAGGGTTTGGCCAGAGTCGCTAAAGGGCACCTGTAGGCTGTGCAGCGTGCTCCCAGTTGTTATGAACTGGTGTGAATGCTGAGGTGAGTTTGAGTGAGGCAGTTGTCTTTGAATCCTTTTTGCTCCTGTAAGTAACCCCAATACAACTCATTGTTTCACCAAGTTGCACTCTGGTGGTGTCCATACTTTGTTCTGTTGTGAGCTCCCCCTCTGGTGTGATTTCTTCCCCAAGAAAAGCCATCGCTCCGCTCCGTAGTGGCCAAAGAGAGAGTTGGAGTGATTTGGGAGCTCTAGGATTAAAGCTTGGTCATTCTGTCTTGGGGACTTTGCTCTGCCACCCCTACCACTGGTGTCTTCTACTGTCCACTCTAATGGAGAGCTGGGATGATTACTCAAGCACCTTCCACAAGCAGTGGATAGCAAATACAAGACAAAGATGGAAGGAACGATGAAGTCCATTAATAGAAACACGCTGTGTCCCAAATTCTGTTCATCCTTCTGGCCAGCTATGAATTAAACAAAAGTGTGTTTCAGAGTTGGTAAGAGGATTTCAGTCAGTTTGGGACAATTCACGTGCTATAATGTTGGTAACTGGCAATTTAAAGGGACTTAAGATGCTTGCTATGATACTTCTTAAAGGCGACTTTAATGAATGCTTACAAAAGAGATAAAAAGGCCAATAACTTTATTTAGTCTGTGGTTACAGAGTTAATTATGCTTTTTCCCCATAAAGAAAGATGAGCTTTGCCTTGGCTGTATCTCAGACAAATTGAGCTGTCCAACACTTCAAACTGCATGAGCCTAAGAATCACACCTCCATTAGATGACTGCTCTAATTAAGACTTTGTCTTTACTTGGCAATTTAATATAAAACAGTAAAATAATCCCCATGGCTTATTGATTGTTGGTATCTCGTTTTTTCTTCAGGTTTCCTTTCCTTATTGTGGATATCAAATGGTATATATATTTAGTTCTGGCATGCATAAATTTGGAAGGGAATTTACTTTATGGTTCAAAAAATATGGAAAAACCATGACCTAATATGCAATGTGCTTGAAATCTGGGAAGCAATGACATTTAAGCATTTGTTATTTAGGCATATTTATAATGGTTTATATTTTCTTACATTACTTATTCTGGGACTTAAGACTTGGTGAATTATTTTTTTTACGTCTATGAAGTTTTTGTGTTCAAAGAAAGACTTAAACCTTTGAAGAAGTTTTTTAATAACTAAAGTGGTTTCTTAAGTAAAATGAAAAATTAAAAGTATAAACTCTTATGCTTAAATAAAAATGTATCTATTTTATTTCACATGTATGCTCATTTGCCTGAAGTATGTATGTATACCATATGCATGCCTGTGCCTGTGGGGGTCAGAGGAGGACCTTAAATCCCCTGGAACTACTGGATAATTGGTTGTGAGCCACCATGCAGGTGCTATGAGCTGCACCTGGGTCTTCTGGGACAAAAGCAAGTTTTCTTAGTCTTCAAGTTATCTCTTCAGGCCCCAGAGCAGTTTTTAAAAATCCTTGTAGTTCACGTATGGTGCTATAGTAAGTTATTTGTTTGGCAGTAACTGAAACTTGCATACAAACTTAATATAATTCAAATGTTTTCCAGAATATGTGTAACTGAGGTTTTAAAAAAATTATCCCTAACATTTTGACTCTTTCTGAAAAATAAAAAGCAGAAAGTTGTATCAATGAGAGCACTTTTCTAATTTTTAAATCTATTTCTAGACTTATTACACTACATACTCTTCCATAATGTTCTTTTGTATGTGATATAGAGATTATAGGGAAGTACAAGGAGCAGTGGACTTTGGGTCTTGTTTGCTCTTTCTCTGGTTAATTGATTCCTACAAGGACTCTTGGTTTTCTCGCCCATAAAATGCAGTGGAGTGGTCTGAGATGTTCCCTTCCCAGAGACATTCTGTGGACTAGCCATACCAACAGAAGTTGGGAGCATTTCAGAAATAGTTACTCTTTGCTTTCATCCTCGACACACTGAATCATAATCTGCATTTTAACAAAAATCTCAGAAAATTTATGTGATGATTACAGTGTGAGAGAAACTGGAGAGGCTTGAATAGCACAGAATCTGAACCTATGTTTGCCAGAAATGTTAAGTTTTTATATAGAAATAGCTGCACACTCTTAAATGACAGTGTGGTAGCTTGAATGTAACTGGACCCTACAAAATCATAGGGAGTTGTAGCACGATTAATAAAAACCCAGAGACAGAAATTAAGCTTCAACCTTCAGGTCAGAATAGCAAAACAGCCAGCACTGTCTCTTACTTCTGTCTTAGTGCGAAATGACAATCCTGCCTCTCTAGGAATCTCAGAATGTGACTGTGTCTGAGAGCTGTCTCCTCCCGACTTATATTCCTCTCTAGGGCTGAAATTAAAGGCATGCACCACTATCACCTGGGTTCTATGACGAACTAGCGTGGCTATTGGGATTAAAGGTGTGTGTCACTACTGCCTGGTCTGTAAGGCTGACCAGTGGGGCTGTTTTACTCTCTTAACTTCAGGCAAGCTTTATTTATTAAAATACAAATGAAATGTCACTACAGGGAGTGGCATTATCAGGAGGCGTGGATTTGTTGGAGTAGGTGTAGCCTTGTTGGAGGAACTGTGGGGGCAGGCTTTGAAGTCTCCTATGCTCGAGATATGCCCAGTGTCTCAGACACTAATTCCAGTTGCCTTGCAGGACAAGATGCAGAACTCTCAGCTTTCCAGCACTGTGTCTGCCTGTATGCCACCATGCCCCACCATGATGATAAAGAGCTAAACCCTTGAAACTTTAATTAAATGTTCTCCTTTATAAGAATGAAAATAGATCCATATCTATCACGATGCACAAAACTCAAGTCCAAATGGATTAAAGACCTCAATATCAGTCCGAACACACTGAACCTGATAGAAGAGAAAGTGAGAAGTACTCTACAACACATGGGCACAGGAGACCACTTCCTA
>NC_022013.1:28038536-28040907 GCF_000317375.1 Microtus ochrogaster
TGAGAACTCAAGAACAATGGCAGTGGGTTTTTGATCCTACTGCACGTGCTGGCTTTGGGGGAGCCTAGGCAGTTTGGATGCTCACCTTACTAGACCTGGATGGAGGTGGGCGGTCCTCGGGCTTCCCACAGGTCAGGGAACCCTGATTGCTCTTCGAGCTGATGAGGGAGGGGGACTTGATCAGGGGAGGTGGAGGGAAATGGGAGGCAGTGGCAGGGAGGAGGCAGAAATCCTTAAATAAATTAATAAATTAAAAAAAAGAATCGCTATGGTCACTGTGTCACCTCACAGCAATAGAAACCTTAACTAAGACAGATAGAAAATGTCCTAAGAGATAGAGATTTGGCATATGTCTCAGCTTACTATGGGCAACCACTTGCTCTCTGTATGATCTTGGGTTAGCTATTCAATTTTATGCTCTGGTATATAAAATTCAGACAATAGAATCTACTTCTTAGGTGTGAAGTAGTAAATGAAACTTTGTTCTTTGAAGAAGGGTCACTAATGCTGACCTGGAGTTTACTCTGTAGCCATGCTGGTTTCAAACTCATGGAGAGCCTCCTGCCTCAGTTTCCCAAATGTTGGAATTGCAGGCATGAGCCACCCTGACTGGTTAAACTAAATACCTTGAAATGGAATAAGTTCAACCATATTAGCTTTTCACTATGATATTCCTCTCCCCACCTATTACCAATATGTTTAAGTCACAAAGAATTTGAATTGAATGAATTAAATTCGATCAACAACGATTAAATGGACTTATTTCCAGGTTAAGTTGAGCGATTCATCCCAGTTAGTGTCCTGTGCATTCTCTAACGTTGTTTGAACCCTGCCCCCTTTCCTTAAGTATAGAAGGTTACCTCTTGTTGCCATGTGTCAGGCTTCTGACAGGCAAAGTTCATGACCTGTAGCTATCTGAGGAGGTTTCAATGTAGGACCTGAAAGTGTAATTACTAATGCAGTAAGAATAGCATGGAGCACCTACCCAGTAGGTGTCAACATCCCATCCTGTAACATGAGGAGCAGGCTTGTTGGGGTTTCTGTCCTGCCCAGTTCCCACAGCCATTTAGCCCCAAAGAAAATTACACAGAGGTCTCCATAAGATTATAAACTGATTGGCTCATTAGCTCAGGCTTCTTGCTAGCTTTTATAACTTATATCAACCCATTGTTATCTGTGTTAGCCACATGGCTCAGTACCTTTTTCAGTGGGGTGGGTCACATCCTACTTCGGTGGTCTGGGCAGGACTTGGGGAAGAGCCTCCTTCTTCCCAGAATACTCCTGTTCTCATTGCCTCACCTCTACTTCTGGTATTGGTTGTCCCACCTATACGTCCTGCCTGGCTAATGGCCAATCAGCGTTTATTTAAAACATAATTGACAGAATATAGAATTGTCCTACACCACCATCCTGTTCAGATTCATACACAAAGGAGGATCACTCCATCATCTAAAGGGAATCATTGGACCTACTGGAAAGCCTAGACTGTGTCTCTTTGTTTTACAGCTAGATGCCTGGGAATTATTTCTCAGTGAGTAAGTAAGGGTTGAAATGTTGGGGCATAGATTATAGAAATGATTAGAAATGGGGAAGTTTGTTTTTAGATTTCAAGACATCAGAATGTAGAAAGGGAACTCAGAGAATAAGATAGTGACCAGAGCCAATAAAGGTGTAATGCATCAGGGAGGATACTGGAATCCAAGTAAGGAGGGAGAGAAAAATGGAAGTAGAGTCATTGGGCTCAGTCTCAGCAGTGACAGGAAGCCAGCTACTAAAGCCTGGCCTCTTATAAGTGCAAGACCTTGGCAAGAATCATGTGGCAGTTTCCAAAGGGGCTGTGGAGACAAAGAAAGACTGGGATTGAAAACTCATTCTCCAAGTCTGGGATAGGCTTCAGGGCATATTTCAGTTAAAATCCATAAGATGCAGATGGGCAAGTGACTGCCATGAAGGATGAAGTTTATTCATAATTCCTTAGAAATGGGAGGCATGGCAGTGTGAAAAAGACTCTGTGGGGTGAGCTCTCTACAGTGTGCACTGAAAGAAATGAGGGAAGAATAAGTCCCCCGCAATAATGACATCATTCTGTTAGAGAGAGAAGTTAAACATAACGTGTCAAATATCGGGTAACATGAATAATGTGCTTCAGTGAGTCAAGCGATCTTTCATTGGTTTTGCAAAAGGCAGCTGGCTTCACATATCTGTCTCTTCAGCCAATTTGTTATTCTCTCTCTCTCTCTCTCTCTCTCTCTCTCTCTCTCTCTCTCTCTCTCTCTCATTTGGTGATTGGAAGTTTTATTTCCCTGGTATTTAATTTCTACAATTCTTTGTAAATTCTGGATATCATCCCCTTGTCTGAAGTGTGGCTTCT
>NC_022013.1:28041007-28074364 GCF_000317375.1 Microtus ochrogaster
ATTTTTTTAGACAGGGTCTCATACTCACACAGATCTATCTCCCTCTACGTAAATTCTGGATATCATCCCCTTGTCTGAAGTGTGGCTTCTAAAGATCCCCCCGCCCTTTCTTGTTTTATTTTTTTAGACAGGGTCTCATACTCACACAGATCTATCTCCCTCTTCCTCATGAGTGCTGCAATTGAAGTGGTCAATCACCAACCCAGCTGTTGCGATGTCATATGTTCAGGTCTCACATGAATGCTACATGGTCAGGACAGGAGTAGTGTTGGGCTGGTGACATCTCTCTAGGAGAACCTCAGGAATCTCCTGAGTCCTGGCTGGACAGTGTGAACACTGCTGGTTTTCACTGACTTCGAAGTTTCCTCTTCTATTTACCTATCTGTATTTCAAACTGGTATTTAAAGGATTTAATTAGTGCAGTTCACAATGTGTTTAACACTCCACAATACATTCCTTTCTCTTTTTTGCCAATGTTTTGCAAGAATTTTCACACATTAGTTTTCCACTCAAACTTAGAATAATTGTGATTTTTAAAGATACTTTGTGAGAATTATAATTAGAATGGTATTGTTGAAAAAAGAAGTTTGGAGAGAATTGACAGTTTACAGTGACAGATTTTTCTCTTTTGTTCTCACTCAGTGTCTTAGGAAATGGAAGGAGCACTTTGGCCCCATACACTCTCTACTGGAGCAGGATTAATGTCCAGTATGAAATAGTTGACGTCCACATCTGTATTTAAGTTCTGCGAGGATAATGAGCATTTCTGATCTTAGCAGCTACCTTTGATGTGATGCTAAATGACAAAGGTTCACTTTTACAGGGTTCAGTGTTAACTATGGAATTTGGCAATCACATTTCTCTACTAACTCCACTAAAGCGTTGTCTTCATGCTTTTGATGAAACCCCTAGGGACTTGTTTGGGTCTTGCAGAAATTATAATCACTAAGCCTGGTTAGACTATACTCTATGGAAAAGAGCATTCTGGAGGGTGCAGGGCTGAGAGCTTCTAGATTCTGTTCTGCGGTTTAATCCCTAATTCACCAGATGTAAGATTGCCTCATCTCACTGAGGTTCAGCTTCCTTATCTCTAAAGCAGGGATACCACACTGCTGTTACTTCATCAGATAAAGCAGAATGTGATGTACGGCGGTGGTGGACTTTGCGTCCTACAAATGCCGGTGTTACACAGTGGTAGGATCCTGGAGAGGCGGCACTGAGTGGCTAGGTGGTGAAAGCTTGAATGTTTTCTAGTTTTCTCTCCAGAGCCAGGAGTTGGGAGTCCAAATAGGAGATGCTAGGCTGCCGGGGAGATGGCCCATTTTACTGTGTGGATTAGGTTTAGATAATAGGAATTTTACTTGAAAAAAGGAGAAAAATACTGCTTTTTCCCCAGTCATTTGCACACCTCTGATGTAGTCCAAATCCATTAAAACCTTTTTAGATCTCTTATTTTCTTCTATGTGTATGAGTGTTTTACACGCATGTGTGTCTGTGTATCATGTGCATGTCTGGTGCCCATGGAGTTTAGATGAGGGTGTTGGAGTCCCTGGAATTGGGATTAGGGATGGTTGTGAGTCATTTTGTGAGTTCTGGGAATTGATCCAGGTCCTTTGCAAGAGCAACAAGTACTCTTACCCACTGAGCATCTTTCCAGCCCCCAACACACCTGAACTTTTTATGTGGTTCTGGGATTGGAACTCTAATTCGAATGCTTGCAAGCAAGTGCCCGTACCCGCTGAGCCACCTCTCCTGCCCTCCAAACTAATTGGTAGAGATGTAACAGAGAAATCATTTGCCCATTTGCTCACCCTGACAGTCGTACTGCCAAGACCAGAATCATGGGTAAAATGTAACATAGGGCATATACTCAATTTTTCAAAACCTTAAAATATATTCATTGGACTAGAGAGATAGCTCAGCAGTTAACAGCACTGGTTGCTCTTCCGAAGGACTTGGGTTCAATTCCTAGCACCCACACGACAGCTTAAAACTGTCTTTCACTCCAGTTCTAGAGGACCTAACATTCTGACACAGAGTATAAGTAGGCAAAATACTAGTGCAGATTGAATAAATAAATGAGTAAACCATATATATGTATATGTATATATGTGTATATATATATATATATACATATATATATATATAATTACTTTAAGCTTTTTATTTGGGGATGACTTTTTTCCTTTTCTATCTGTAGCCAGGCAACGGGCATAAATAAAGTCAACACAGACAGAGAGTATAGCTGTCCTTTAGTCTGTCAAACATGTAAGTCTTTACCTTAGCACTAAGAAGCATTTACATACAAGATTCCCTGAGTCTTTTTGTATGTAGACATTAGAAAATCTATATGTTTAGAAAAAATTGAAGAGATACTTAGCTGAAGTTTATCTTATTTGGGGCAGAAAAGAAAATTTAGGTGAAAGGTTTATATAGCTTCCCATTGAGTCATGCTTCACCTCCCAAATGACTTTTGTTTAGTAAAATTTTTGTGTCATATCTATTGGTGTCAAGCATATATGATTCTGACATGCAGATAAGAAGGATAGGTGAATATTTCCTTTTATCCTTCAGATGAGCCTCCTATATAGGCGCAAATAAATGGATTTTTGCTTCAGAATCCAATACTCCTGGAAGAGAAAGGACGGCATGGTGGATTCGTTTTCTAGCGTGTCTTGATTCCAGCGTGGTGGTGGACCTTAAGCCAGAATCCCAGTTCCTCTGGCTTGGAGGAAGACCATGCCATGTGACTGCTTCCTGTGAACAGAGCAGGCATATGGATGCTGCCTGGTGTGCCACATTCAGAGGGATCTCAACATATGGGAGTGAGTGCCTATGCAGCACATTCAGTGGCCTGTCGGCGTGGCTTCCACTTGGGAGGATTCTCAGAGAACCAGTCAAGTGTATATGCTCCTCAGTGCCACTGCACATTGTGGGCATTGGCCAGCATCGGACATAAAGCCACGTTTACGAGGAATAAGGATCTTTCTAATGTCTTCATGGCAGATATACCCTCCTTTCCTGTCTTATCATCTGAGATCAGGATCCCATATCTAGAAAAATTGAAAGCATATGATTTAAGTAAATTATTCAGAGTTTCTTAGCTTTGCTAAGTTCTTTCGTTCTGCAAGGCAGGGGATATGCATCCTTAAATTTCTTGTTAACATACTGGACATGGCTTGAAGTTTATACTCCTGGTCACAGCTATGTGGAAACCTCCTGATGCAGGGCTTCCAACCCAGGGTCACGCGGCAAACTGCAGAGAGCCGTGAGACTTCTGATCAGAAGGTGTTGTATGTGTGTGCAGACAGTATGCTTCCCCCCTAATGGGCCTTTGTTACAGGAACTGGTCGGTGCTGCACACCAAGCTCTTTTTAAACTGGCGAAATGTAAGTCTCATTTTACTCAGGCTCTGTTTTTAATTATAATTTGACAAAAGAAATAACCGCATTACCCATTTGACTTGCCAGAACCTTATCTTATACCACCTGTTGAGCCCAAGGCACTCAAATGCTGACATAATGCAGGGAACAAAATTATGTAGCTGGCATACCAACTAGCATGAATGCCAACAAAAGCATAATATAGCCTTTGTACTTGAAATAAAACAAAAAATACATTAAGCTACCAACTGCAAAGGTTTAAGAAAGCCACATTTAATTATACACAAACAGATCCTTCTGACAAAGAAATATAATGAAAAATGGTCTTGGAGTTAAAAGGCTGAAGTTTGCGTGGTCCACACTCTTAAACTCTCATGAGCTTAAACAAAAACAGGATTGCATGGTATGGTTGACATATTAGATATGACAAGGGGATACCGAACTTGTTTTTGTGAACTGATGGGTTCAAGAGAGGAGCATTTGCAGCGCGAGGGAATAGCAAAGTGCATTGTCAGAACAGGCAGAGCAAAAGGCTGTAATTAGTTATTAGCCCTTGAGCAGGCAGCTCGTGGGGCTCAAGCTCAGGAGAGAGGATTGCCCTTGAGAGAGCACCTGCCCTTGCCTTTGCATAGGAGTCAGCGCACAGAAAGTCAGTGCCTGGAGATTCAGGGCGGTCATCCAGAGGTGCTCATGTGCCCCTTGACAAGGGCCAACTTGCTGGAAAAGCAATGCAAAACACTGAATGTGTTATGCACTATGTCTGCTTGTGGTTGAGCCCTTACCCTCGGCCAAATCTTTGAACTTTGCACGTATTATTTCACTCATCTTTTCAACAAATCCTACAATTATGTGTTATTATTCTTGTGTTCCAGGTGATGAGCGGGATGGGAGGCAGTTAACTCACTTTCCTCAAGCTGCTTATGAATGAAGCTAAGTTGGTCCCATCCCAACATGTGTTCTCAATCTTCAGGCAGTAACTGCTGATGAAGGTGTAACAGCAACTAATGAGAAAAGAGGCCATGAATTCGGAGGAGAACATGGTTGGGAGGGGTGGGAAGTTTTAGAGGGAGGAAAGGGAAGGGGGGAAATGATGTGATTATATTGTAATCTCAGGAATAAAATATAATTAAAAATATCTAGGAAGGGCTTCTTGAAAAGATGACTTGCACACTTGTGGTTTGGTATGATCAAGTTAGCCCACATGGAGGAAGTTTATTTATTGCTAAGGTATACACTAACAAGGTAACTTGTATATTAAATCAAAATGGAAATGCATGAGAAGTGATTATTAATGGGATGGCAGCATTCTATGCAGAGATTATCAAAAATTCTCTAAGAAAGTAAATCATGTTTAAATTAGTACAGGATGATGAGTTTTTAGGTCCAAAAGGCCAGCTGCTCACAGGGGCAAAACTATCCCATGAGAAGAGAAAGCATGGAACTCACTTCGCCATCTCTCATGGATGACACTTTATCTTTAATGCTGATTTTCATCTTGTCAGTCAAATTCCTATTTTCTAATTTAGTCTCAGAGACAAACTGATGGGCTAGGAAGGATGGCTCTATATAGATGAGAAAGTCTGTTCATCTGACTTCATTTATTCTGTTATTAATGGGCATTCGGGTTTTAGTTTGCATTTAATTCTTCAGTATATCACTTGGAGGGGGTTACTGCATCTGAATGAAACCTGAAGACCAGAACCTAAAGCACATAATGTCACCAAGGGCATGCCTACCTAGCTGTGTGCTCTGCTTTTTTTTTTTTCTGTTTCTGTTCTGGAGGAGAAACAAGGACTTCAAGAATCTTAGCTCGATCCCCTTGTTCACATAGACGGCAGAACCAAGGCTCTCAAGCCCCCTGCTCGTATGGATGGAGAGAGCAAGGCAGAGTAGTACCACATTTTATTCAGTAGGGATAATGATGAGTGCTGACTGCGCTTTTCCTGGTGCGTCCATTCATTTATTTACCTTAGTTCCACACACTTGGCACGTACAGTTCAGTTGTCATTCGCTCTCTGATCACCAGCTATAATTGTAGACAAAAGCACTTAGACCTTTCCAACCTGCTAAATGTCAAAGAGGAATGTTTTATCAGTTACAGTCAGTGGAGCCCTAAGGTACAGCATCAAAAGTGCTATTGACTTGTCCAGGATGTTTACACACCATCATGATAAGGGATTTTGAAAAAATGTGTCACTCATTAAAATATGCCATAAGCTTTCACAACTTCTGCAAATGACAACATTGATTGTCAAGTTGTTTATATAATGTTTCTGTGGTCTGGTGAGCCTCTGAATGCTTCAGTGGTCAGCTGTCACTGATTTGAAATTGTTATTAATTTCTGAATAACCTAAATATGTTATAATTATTTTCACACAACTAATTATTAGTAAAGCCACAGGCCATTTTCTTTTTCTTTTTTGGGGGGGATTGTTGCTTTTTATTATTTTGTAAGTTACTGTACACGAGGGGTTCATTATGGAATTAGATACACATGTCATCGTGCTTGATCCTCAATCTGTCCCCATGTCCACTGTCCTCTCCCTCCCCCCTCCCCACCCATTCCTCTCATATATTCCTGTCTGCCTTCGTGTCTCAGGTATTCCACTACCCTCCCTGACTCCCCGGCCCTTAGGCTGGATCCCATCCAGACCCCCATTCTAGTGTCATGACTCTCTCTCTCTCTCTCTCTCTCTCTCTCTCTCTCTCTTTCTCTCTCTCCCATTTTAGTCTAGATTCTACTTGAGAGAACACATGGCATTTGTCTGAGTCTGGTTCATTTCTCATACATAATTGTCTTCCATCTCATTCATATCCCTGCAAATGCCATGATTCCATTTTCTTTTTTATTAATTTATTTATTTATTATAGATTTCTGCCTCCTCCCCGCCACCACCTCCCATTTCCCTCCCCCTCCCCCGATCAAGTCCCCCTCCCTCATCAGGGTTCCCTGCCCTGTGGGAAGTCCAAGGACCGCCCACCTCCATCCAGGTTTCGTAAGTTGAGCATCCATACTGCCTAGGCTCCCCCAAAGCCAGTATGTGCAGTAGGATCAAAAACCCATTGCCATTGTTCTTGAGTTCTCAGTATCCTCATTGTCCGCTATGTTCAGGAAGTCCAGTTTTATCCCAGGCTTTTTTAGACCCAGGCCAGCTGGCTTTGGTGAGTTCCCAGTAGAACATCTCCATTGTCTCAGTGTGTGGGTGCACCCCTCGCGGTCCTGAGTTCCTTGCTCGTGCTCTCTCTCCTTCTGCTCCTGATTTGGACCTTGAGATTTCTGTCCGGTGCTCCAATGTGGGTCTCTGTCTCTGTCTCCTTTCATCGCCTGATGAAGGTTAATATTCAGGAGGATGCCTATATGTTTGTCTTTGGATTCACCTTCTTAATTAGCTTCTCTAGGATCGTGAATTACAAGCTCAATGTCCTTTATTTATGGCTAGAAACCAAATATGAGTGAGTACATCCCATGTTCCTCTTTTTGGGTCTGGCTTAACTCACTCAGGATAGTGTTTTCTATTTCCATCCATTTGTATGCAAATTTCAAGAAGTCCTTGTTTTTTGCTGCTGAGTAATACTCTAATATGTATATATTCCATACTTTCTTCATCATTCTTCCATTGAAGGGCATCTAGGTTGTTTCCAGGTTCTGGCTATTACAAACAATGCTGCTATGAACATAGTTGAGCATATACTTTTGTTGTATGATAGGGCCTCTCTTGGGTATATTCCCAAGAGTGGTATTGCTGGGTCCAGGGGTAGGTTGATCCCGAATTTCCTGAGAAACCACCACACTGCTTTCCAGAGTGGTTGCACAAGTTTGCATATTTATCCTGAAATACATGCTGCTTTTGGATTAAAAAACAATCACAGTTTATAAGGACAGATTTGAAAGTACTGAATGACACTGAAAAACAAGCCTGATTTAAGTGAAGTATGTTTAAAATAATAGTGCCCATCTTAAAGTGGATGAAAATTGGAAGGCTGTGTAAGTGTCTATATTCTCATATGTATGACGAGACATATACAGAGGGAGAGGGCTTCAGTTAGAAGCGAATGTTATATGTTCAGAGCTAGTTTTGCTGGTGAGAGCTGGCAAACACTGTACCTGGCATCATGAAACAAAAAGCATTTGGTTAGCAACAGATCGCTCAGTCCAGTGCTCTGTTGTCAGTTTCTGTCTCTATCTCCATCAGTCACCAGACGAAGGTTCTATGGTGATATTCACGATAGTCATCAGTGTGGCTATGGGACAAGGCCAGTTCAGGCACTCTCTCCTCTACTGCCCAAGGACCTAGCTGGGGACATACCTGTGGACACCTGGGATCCCCTCTAGAGCCAAGTCTCTTGCCAACCCTAAAATGGCTCCCTTAATTAAGATATCTTCTTCCCTGCTCTCCTATCTGCCCTTCCTCCATCTCAACCATCAGTAGTGGTGCTTCTTGAGAGGGATTTGGAGGTGTGTCCTTGTTGGAGTAGATGTGGCCTTGCTGGAGGAAGTGTGTCACTGAGGGTGGGCTTTGGGGTTTCAAATGCTTAAGCCAGGTCTGGTGTCTCTCTCTTCCTGCTGCCTGCAGATCTAAATGTAGAACTCACAGTCCAGCGCCATGTCTACTTACATACCTCCATGCTTCCCGCTTTCACAATAATGGACTAAACCTCTGAATGTAAGCAAGTCCCAGTTAAATGCCTTCTTATATGAGAGCTGCTGTGGTCATGGTGTCTCTTCACATCAATAGAACACTAAGACACCCATAAAATAAATAAATCTAAGCAAAGCAAATTAAAAATGAAAAAAGAAAAGAAGATCAGGCAGCTGTGCCCAGTTCTCCTGCTATATCTGGTAAACGAGGCTGAGGACTGCCCAGTGGATGCTGACACACAGTGGCGATGAACTACTTTAAACGTGGTGGTTTTAGAGCTGAATGGGGTGGGCACAAAAGTCCAGTTATCAGTGCATTTATACAAAGCTCAAATATAGTTGATAGATGAACTTTCACTTCATTGTAGGGTACAAAAGCCAATGAACCTGACCGCACAAGTTAATGGGTAGCAATATTGCCTCATTCAAGTTTGATTTGTAATAGTTCAGCAAAATAAACAAACCTTATCTTAACATTTCTCGATTCCTGCAGG
The DNA here is from genome assembly GCF_000317375.1 of Microtus ochrogaster. Classification (NCBI taxonomy): domain Eukaryota; kingdom Metazoa; phylum Chordata; class Mammalia; order Rodentia; family Cricetidae; genus Microtus; species Microtus ochrogaster. The sequence continues at coordinate 28,049,524 of NC_022013.1, forward strand.
AATGGTAAGGTTCCAGGGAATACAACTTAAAAACCACTCATATTGTGACAGGAGACGGAAATGTCACACCCTAAGACCTGTCTGGGGAGAGAGACTCTCACATAGCTACAGGCTCTTGCCCAGCTACACGGATTGCCAGGCTGAAGAACCTCACTGAGATTTTGTTTTCAAAGCTGTTAAAAGTTGATCACGACCTTTACCACACTGGATACTTGCCAACACTAAATCTTTTATTATATGTCCAAGTCCTCAGTATCTGAACCATTATCCCATGTGGAAGAGGATACAGTAAGTGAATGCTGTATGAAGAGTTTTGCTGGATCAAAAGACTTTCCAAGTCTTCAGAAAAATACAGAGAAAAGAAAGCAAGCAAATAAAAGAATGAAGTGTGATTATTGTTTGATGTGAGAAAAAGTGATTTTGTTTGGAAAGATGTTCCTATCAGAACATATGGAATAAAATGCCCTGCTTTGGATGGGACAGAATGTTTGTAATGCTAGATTGAATGCTATGAAACATTGAATGATAGACACCTAATTTAACAAACCAGCCATCTTCCTTTAAGTATTTTTTTTAAAGTGACAAACAAAATGCCTAACTGTTGAAAAGGCAGTGCCTTCCTGCAGCTTTCAAATGAACACACGCTGTGTCCTAGAGTTGAAGGGTCTGAGGTGCTGTCTCTTGGTGGGCCTGGTGGCTTGGGTCAGCTCATTCCTATTGATCTGGAACTAGATGCTGCAGAGCTCTCTCATCATAGAAGCAGGCAAATCACATCTTGTCTGCAGGTCTAGATGAACCCACAGCCCCCTGAATGAACTTTTCTTGACCTCCAAGAAAGAGCCAGAAGTATCCATGGTTTAGTGACTTTCGATTATTCAAGTATACGGGCCAAAAGTCAGGGATACAAAAGATTACATATTACTGGTTCCCAAACTTGGCTGCCCACCAGCATCATCAAGGAAGCTTGTTTGTAGAACACATTCCCAGAGCTTACCCCAGAAATGCTGATTCAAGTCTAACCATTGGCTCTGCTCTGACCAGATTGTAAAGCACACTGTAAACAAGCCTACCACGAGACTAATATACACAAAATGGTGCCTTCCTTCAGCGAGAATAGCCACATTCTTGTTACGGTTCAAGGCACGGAGCTAGACAGCCATATGATCCACAGGACTCCTCATTCCACTCCTTGTCCAGTCCAGGCACAGCCAGGCAGTGGATTAAGAACCACTCTTTTGTTTGAGGTCTTTTCATCTACTCTCCCTTGTGCTTTCCCCCCACTCCCAGAATTCCCTTTGGTTTTTCTCTTTGGTGTCCCATAAATGCTTCTTGACTTTGAGTGGAAAGTAGGCCATTGAAGGACCCTGCTAAAAGGGTAATTTTAAGTGTAGAGCAACTATAAGGAAATTCAGAGAAGTCTTGAGTAGAACTTGAACTTATTCACGTAGTTTCTGTGTTTTCTTAGTCAAAGGACCCTGAGTCCAAATAGTCAGTATCTCTTATCACTTCCTCCCCTTTACATATATCCTGCCACAGCAGGGGGAGGGGCAGTAGGGGGAGGGGCATGCCAGTCATCATCTCACCTTATTGTATTGGACATTCTTCCTGAAATTATTTTCACTTTCAAAATTTTTATTTCTCCTAAAAGTTTGGAGTCTTCAAACATATAGGACTGAACAATAATTCAATAAACATCATATATCCACCATGCAAAATTAGCAGAATTCAACATCTTGTTACAATTTAACCCTTATGTATTGTTGGCAAGAGTCTAAATGAATGCAGCCACTTTAGTAGGTTGTTTGACAATACCCACTAGAGCTAATCCTGTGCATGCATTGCGACTCAGAAATTTCACTCCTAGGTTTGTACCCAATCTAAGTGCACACATATGTGTATTTAGCAGACACGAAGAGTCTTATTGTGATGTTTATAATGGTCCTAACCTGAAGCCTCTCAAATGTCTATCAAAAGAGAAACTAAAATAAATTGAGAGAAGGCTCCTAAGATGGAGTGCTTAGCAGCTATGAAAAGAATAAACTGTTTCCCCTCACAAGATGAGTGAGTTTGTCACACTATGATGCCAAGTGAAAAAGATCTGAGAGGGTACACACTGTGTTATGCTATTTATACAATAACAGAAACAGTAATAAATGATGATAGAAGGTAAAATTATTTCCCTTCTGTGATCTTGAGTCTTTTTTATGATTTCTTTTAGTTTTTGAGATTATACTGTAATTTCACCATTTCCCCCTTTCCTTTTCTCCCCCAAACCTTCTCTTTCAAAATAATTACCTCTTTTTCATTAATTGCTATTACATGAACACACACACACACATTTCTAAATATAACCTGCTCAGTCTGTATAATGCTACTTGTGTGTATATTTTCAGAGTTCACCATTTGGTGTTGGATAACCAATTGTTGCATTCTGTGCTGGGGGAGATTATTTCTCCCATTTTTAGCACTCCTTCGTGGCATCTAGCTCTTTGTGTAGGTTTGTTGCCTTGTGGTCTTTCCCTGTCCACTTTGGCTTGTCTATTGGTGTTGTCCTTGCTCGGCTCGTGTGTAGGCAGTCATGTTGGTAAGAATTTATGGGTATAGCTTCGAAATTACCAAGAGACATTCTCACAGCAAGCTGGGATGTTGGGAATCTCTTGAGTTGGTGAAGATGACATGAGAGTATTCACTGAGCTGTGTGCCTAATTCTTATATGCTTTAGGTTACATATATTATACTTCAGTTTCAAAGTTCACACAAAAGACAGGAAGTAAAAGGTTTGCTTATGAGATACAAACATTTTAAAGAAGACAAACAAGGGAATTTCATTAGCTGCATACCAACCACATTTAAAAAAAAAAAACAACCACATTGAGAAACTTCTAGTAAGTCTTAAAAGGAAAAGAAAAAGAATAATGTAAACTTAAAATTTCTCAACACTATTTCAAGGCAGAAGAAAAACAAATAACACTTTTAAAGGCATAAAGGAAAGAAAAAGTGAGTTCCAATGGCCCTACAATTTTATACCTACCCAAATTCCCATGGAATGTTGAAGGCATAGAAAAACTACTCTCAGATATGTCAAAGTTCAGCTTACTTTGGTATACCAAACAATTTGCAACCTCTTCTTTTAGTTGAAGCCTCAAGAAGAATAATGTAACATTTTCTATGGTACAGAATGAGAAGCTAGTGAGGTAAATGTGTTTGGATAAGTTTACTTTACATTAAAAAATTGACTTCCTTTTAAGACTTTTAGGTCACAGAGTTCAAGCCACTCTGGTGGCTAAGATTCTAAGAATTTCCATCTCTCTACTCATGCTTGTGTTATAGGTGACCTCAAGCAAGCCATCCTGAAGCTGGGAGGAGGGACAGGCAAGACCTGCCACGAGAATTGTAAGTCTAGGCAAGATTCTTGGCTGTGGAAACCTGCATATGGAATTCATGAAAACAAGTAGGGTTCAAAGTCTGCTAAACATCTCAGGAAATTGTATTTTCAAAGCAACACAAGCTTGTCCAGCAAATGCTACGCTTATTTCCTACCTAATTCACCAAGAAACCCTTTGACTAGAGTCCTGGCCGGGCAGTGAGTTGGCTAAAGATCTGCACTGCTCTATTGAGAGCATCACTGTAACTCCCGTATGTGATGTAGATATGAGCAGGGCACAGCAGGCAAAACAGTACCCCAGAGAACAGATGTATGGGCAGTAATAGATGCTGAATGAGGCAGTTCTTCCAGGGGACCAGTACTGTGTATGTCAAATGGCTTTACCATGGACTATGGCCTGGTTGGGGAGGATAGGAATTAACATTTGAGAATTGTTGGTACCAGTTTCCACTCTCTAAATGGACATATCTGTTGTGATGCCCTTGTTTTCATTCTGGTATTATAAATTGGATATAGAAAAAACAGGGCAGGACCATTTGTGTCTTGGTGTGTGGTTATAGGATCACAAGTCACTTATGTTTTGGATCTGTTGGAAAGGGTCATCTTGAAATCCAAGACCAAGGGTTGTATTTTTGGTGGCAGGAGTTTATGGACGAGTCTTCCTTCTGGGGGAGTCTTCGGATGCATCAAGACCCCAATAGCAATTCTTTGCTTTCTTTACCAAAAAAGATTTGAATAGAATGCCTGTGCTTAGTGTCTTGTGCTGAGTGTGGACATGCAGCTAAGCTCTGGCCAGGGGAGTGTTGTTGAGTGTTAGAGTCACTCCTTTGAGGTTAGAAAATAAAACAAACCAAACAAATAAACAAACAAAAATCCAAGTAAAATTGAAAAGAGATTGAAAATTCGACCCCAGAGGAGCATAAGTTAAAATATACATAGACAAGGGCAGGAATTCAAAGAGCTTCAATTAAAAATATCTATAAATAATGCCAACAGTTGGAAGCCAGAGGCAGTGGAAGCCAGCTTGGGTTGTATAGTGAGATCCTGACTCAAACAAGCAAATCATAAAAATACATCAGGTGTGCAGTGTATAAAAGAAAGCTAGACTAACAATTTTAGTGTCTGATGAAATGATATAAACATAAAGAGATAAAGAGCTATTGAGATAAAGAGAGGGAGTGGGGGTGCAAGAGCCCCGGAGGAAGAAGTTCATCCATGATGAGCTATGCTCACATAGCAAAGAGCCTCCAAACATTAAAAGCAACAAATAAACAAACAAAAACAACAATGAAAACTTCTCACTTAAGTAGATGGAGATATTAACTACTCTTGAAATAAACCAAGAAAGAGAAGGTGTATTGTACAAAGATACAGTTAAATACAGCATCTAGAGCCAGCAAACAAAGAGAGAAATTTACACACATTGCATTATTTATTGTATAATATGGACAAATAAATCTCTCTTTGTATATCTGCCTGTCAAGGGCCTGTCTTTTGAACTGCTTGTAATGAGATCATTTTACATTTTGCCTTTCAATGATTAATATTGCATTGCATTCTTACATTAGTTCTTTAAAAATATATCAAGTTTAATTAATTTTCACATAGTATCTTTATTTTAGTTTCCTCCTGATTTTGTACCAACCTTTCTTTTTTTCATGTTCTAATTCCAGTTTCATATTACACACACACACACACACACACACACACACACACACACACACACACACAATTTTAAATCAAAGTTCTGCATCTGAGATAAAGCATGTGATGCTTTTCCTTTCCAAGTCTGATTTATTTTGCTTACCACAATGACCCCATCCAGTTCATGAAAATGTCATGATTTCATACTTACTTACATCTAAATAAAATTCCATTCTGTAAACTAGAGTCCTTTATAGAAAGTATTTGGATGCCTACATCTTGAGTCTTTTCCTCCAGCAATTTCAAAGTTTCAGGTTTTACTGAAATATTTAATCTATTTTGATTTCTTTTTGCAGGGTAAAAGATATTGATCCAGTTTTATTCCTCTAAGTGTGGAAATTCCACTTTCCCAGCACCATTTGTTAAAGGGGCTGTCTTCACTGCATGCTTTTGACATATTCATCTGACAGATTTAGGTGCCTATACCTTTGTGGCTTTACTTCTGGATCTTCTAATTCTATTATTTTGGTCCACATGCCTTTTTTTGGCCTTTACTATTCTATTTTTATTATTGAGACTTTATCATTTAAGATCAGATATTGTGGTATCTCTGACCTTATTCTTTATGGTCAGAGTTGCGGTGGATATTTGTCCCTTTTGTGGATCCCATATAAGTTTTAAGATTTTGGGGGAAGGTGGGTGAAATTGCTTAATGGGTAAAGGTAATTATGGCCAAGCCAGATGAGCTGAGTTTGAGTCCCAGGATTCAGGTGGTGGGATGAGAGAACTGACTCTCTCAGGTTGCCCTCTGGCATGTTCGCATACACTGTGGTATGCATACACACATAAATTAATAACTGCAGTAATGCTGACTAGTAATGATTTTTATTAGTTCTTTGGGAGTTTCATACAACGTGCTCTAGTCCTATTCCATCCCTTCCCCTAACTCTTCCCAGGTCCATTCCCTTGTCCTTATACACTCAACTGTTTCCCTTGTAAGAAAAAATTCTTCATTTGTGCTGCCAAAATATTCTTGGTTGTGTGGTCTTCCACTAGAGGGTAGTCCACTCTTCAGGGACTACACTCTTAGAGAAAACAATCTGTGCTTACCCCCATCAACTAACAACTGCCCATGGCTCCATAACTGGGGTAGACTTGTGTACCCAGTTCCCCTCTCCATGCTGGTATTTGGGCTGGCTTGAGTATGCCCCATGCTGCCAGTCACGGTGAGTTCATATGCCCTGCTGTGTTCAGAAGATGATGCTTCCTTGTAGTCATTTGATACCTTTTTTGGTATTTATTTATTTATTTATTTATTTGATTTTATACCCTGACCACTGTTTTTTTCCCCCTCTTCTCCTCCAAATCCCTTGACCCCCACATCCCCTTACATCCACTCCTCCCCCTTTGTCTCTTCAGACAAGGGTAGGCCTCTCATGAACATCAACCAGCCATGGTGTATCAAGTTGTAGTGAGACTGGGCACCACCTCTCCTATTAAGGCTGGACAAGACACTCTGGTAGGAGGGAAGGGTTCCAAAAGCAGCAACAGAATCAGAGACAACCCCTGATTCTACTATTAGGAGTCCCACAAGAAGCCCAAGATACTCAACTGCCACTTACATGCAGAGGGCCTATGCCGTCCCATGCAGGCTCCCTGGTTGTCTGTTCAGTCTGTTCTTAGTGAGCCACTATGAGGCCAGGTTAGTTGATTCTATGTGTTTTCTTTTGGTGTCCTTGGCCCTCTGGCTTCTACAATTCTTTCCTCCCCTCTTTGTGGGATTGTCTGAGCTTGATCTATTGTTTGGTTGCGGGTCTCTGCATCTGTTTCCATCGGTTGCTGGGTGAAGAGTCTCTGATGACAAGTGGGCTAGGCACCAATACATGAGTATAGCAGAATATCATTAGACATCATTTCTACAGAATGGGAAAAGATCTTCACCAGCCCCACATCTGACAGAGGGCTGATATTCAAAATATATAAAGTACTCAAGAAACTATATATCAACAGGCCAAGGTAATCCAATTCAAAATGCAGTACAGATCTAAACAGAATTGTCAGCAAAGGAATGTCAAATGGCTGAGACTAACTCAAGAAAATGTTCAACACCCTTAGTCACCAGGAATCGCAAATCAAAATGATTCTGAGATTCTATCTTACACTCATCAGAGTATCTAAGATCAAAAACACAAGTGAAAGCTCATGCTTGTGAGGATGTGGGACACTGGGAAAACTCCTCCATTGCTGGTGGGAGTGCAAACTTGCACAGCCATTTTGGAAATCAATATGATAGTTTCTCAGAAAATTGGGAATCAATCTTGAGATACCAAGACACAAATATAAAACTCCTGGGCATATACCCAAAAGACTCTCCACCATACTACAAGGACATTTGCTCAGCTATGTTCATGGCAGCTTTATTTGTAATAGCCAGAACGTGGAAACAAGCTAGATGTTCCTCAACCAAAGAATGGGTAAAGAAAATGTGGTACATTTACACAATGGAACATTATGCAGCTGTTAAAAACAATGACATCATGAAATTTGAAGGAGAATGGATGGAACTAGAAAAGATCATGCTGAATGAGGTAACCCAGATCCCAAAACACAAACATGGTATGTACTCACTAATAAGTGGATTTTAGCTGTAAAGTAAAAGATAGCCATGCTATAATTTAAAGACACAGAGAAGCTAAGTAACAAGGAGGGAAGCTTGAGCAAAACAGACCTCAAAGCCCATTCTCCAAGTAACAGACTTCCTCCAACAAGGTCACACTTTCTAATAGTGTCACTTCCCTTGGCAGCCATTTTCTTTCAAACCACCACACTCCACTCCCTGGCCTGCAAAGGCTTATAGCCATATCACAATTCACAGAATATATTCAGTCCAACTTTAGAAGTCCCCATAGTCAGTAACAGTCCCAAATGGTTTCAAATCCCAAGTACAAGGTCTCTTCTTAGACTCATGTGAACTCTTAACTGTGATCCCCTGCAAAATCAAAATCAGAAAGTAGATCACATGCTTCCAACATATAATGGCACAGGATATACACACACACACACACACACACACACACACACACACACACACATTACCATTCTACATTGTAGGGAAAGGAGCATAGTGAGGAAATACAGGACCGAAGCAAGACTGGAACCAGCTGGTCAAACCCCAAACTTTGCATCTCCATGTCTGCTATCAAAATGCTCTTCAGATCTCCAACAACTCCATTCAGGTTTTACTGCAACACACTCTTGGATCCACTCCCTGTTAGCAGCTCTCCTTGGCAGGTATCCCACAGCTCTCGCATCTCAAACATCTTGGAGTGTCCAAGGCAGTGCAGGCTTCAACTTCACAGCTTCACCCGATGGTCTTTCTACTAGGTCTCCATTCAGGGACACCCCTGACACACTCCTGGCCTCAGTAGCTTTCTTTCATAACTCCTTTCTTCTATTCTTAATCTAAAGCCAGAACCATGTGGCTGAGCTGCCAAGTTCTGCTGCTTATTGGGGCTGAAACATGGCCACCTTGTTTAATTACATTTTTGCCAGCTTTCTGTTTTTCTTCACTGCCTAAACTTGTCTGTCTTTGTACTTGCTCACTAGATCAGGCTAGCCCCATACTCAAAGATCCGCCAGCTCTGCCTTCTCAATGCTGGGATTAAAGGTGTGCACCATCACACCTACCTCTAAGCTTTTCTTTAGTTCCTTTCATAAGTTGGAAACTAAGTTGGGTGGAATCTTGCCCTTTATTCCATGTCTTAATTCATTTATTTCCTTAAATAGGATTTAGATCCATTTTACTACTTAGTGCTCTTTTTCTCTTAAAAAATTTACATTTTGTAATTTATCCTGCTCAGGTTGCTCCTTTTTGTTAGAAATCTTCATTAGAGTTACTGCTAAAAACCACATGACAGAGTCTATACTGGGCTGTTTTGAGATTTTTTTCTGAATCCAAAATTCTTTATTTTAGTCTCAGGCAGACTCTTTGGATAAGGGCAAAAGGCAGCCACTTTCTTGACCAAAATATCACAAGGATGATCTCTAGGCAATGCACCCTTTTTCCTCTGAAACTTCTTCACTGAGCCCCATAGTTCATCAGACCACACTCAGCACCACCTGTCTTCCATGCTCCCAGCAGTACGGCCCATTAAGCAGCTCTTAAAACTGTCAACCACTACCAGCTGTAGTTCTAATGCAGGGTTTGTAGAATTCACCTTGCCTGATAAGTACTCGCTGCCATTTTGCTTTTTCCTTACAATTTTCAAATGGCCTATCTCCCTTTGTGTGTTTTTGAAGTTTTTTCACCTTTTTTTGTCTTGGGAATGGAGTTTATTCCTTTCTATGTCAACTCTCATCCTTTGCCGGCTTACTCAGGGGCAGCTTCTAATCAGTATCTTGTCTAGAATGCCCCAGTTGGCAGGCATCCTGAGTCAGTGTGCCTATGTCCACCATTTGTGTTGTCTCCTCTTAAACCCTCTGCCAGGAGCTCATCTGAGTCAAGCAGAAGATCTTCTTCCTAACCCCTGGCTTCCATTTTCTTCCTCTAAACATCTCTGCTGCACTAGAAATAATTCTTCAATTGTGCTCCTTAAATTACAGATTTTCTTTTATATCTAATTGGCTTTTCCATTTGTAGAACAGAATTTTCATTTCCAGAATTGCCTTAGAAGGTTTTCTATAGTGTGAGTTCTTTTCTGCTCTGCTTGCCTTTTTCGATTCTCTTAATCATGGCTATGGCCTGCGCTGTTCCCCCACGTCATCCCATTTACTTTTACTTTCTTAGTCTGTGACTGTATTTGGCGATGGGGTCCTTCAAGAGACAATTTAAATGAATTCATTAACTAATATCTGATTAAATGAAATTTGAGACAAAGATAGTATAAGGGACAAAGTAAGACACTGACGCTATTTAATAGTTCCCGGAGACAGAAGAATCACGGAATGCTAAAAATGGTCTCAGATCAGTCCGTACATGCTCACATGCAGGGGACAGACCATGTAAAGACAAGAAGAAACAGGTGCTCTCCAAATCAAAGAGAGAGGCTGCAGAGGAAGCCAATCCTGTCGGCACTGTAGTCAATCTCTGGAACTTGAGACACTGTTCCTACTGTGTGGTTGCCTTTGTCTGGGGCACACTCTTATGGCAGCAATAATAAATGAGGTTATTATTTAAGATTTTCCCTCTTTCCCCCTCTTAAGTTTTTGCTTTTATAGGTACATTTATTCAAGATGAATGACTTCCTTTTGTCCTATTTTAATTTGTGATTTGACTCTGTGTCTGTGCTTGTATTGTAAGCTATCTGTGTAAGAGTTCATTCCCCCACTCCCCCGTGAAGAATTCTATGTGGCCTGCACAGATAAGTTGCCTTATCCTTCTCTAATGACTGTGAGCTTTTTCTTGCACATACCCCAAGGGCGTCAACAGACACTCTCTCTCTCTCTCTCTCTCTCTCTCTCTCTCTCTCTCTCTCTCTCTCTCTCTGTGTGTGTGTGTGTGTATACACATGTAGAGGTTAGAGCTTGACTTCTAGTATCATCCTTTATTATCCCTCAACCTGTTTTTGAATATTGGCTTCTCGCTGAACTTGTTTGGCTGAGTCGTGGGATGTGCCCATCTCCTCTCCCTCTTCCTCAGTTCTGGGTTTACAGGGCATCATTCCTCCATGGCCAGCTCCAGGTGGGGGCTGGGGATCTAAACTCATGTCCTCTTGCTCAGGCAACAAGTCCTTTAGCCCGTGAGCCATCTCCTCAGGTCCCCTCCCCACCCTTGGCAAGGGATATTTTCAAATGCCAATTTTTCTATTTTGAAATTTTACAACTTTGTAGGTGCCTGAATTTAGATCTTCAAACAATACCACGTGCAAGATGGCAGCAGCAGTGAGTACCGTGGTGATTTCAGAGAATTCTGACCCGTCCTCAATACCCCCAGCAGAAACAAACTTCCTTGTCTCCATGACTTAGTTTGCATCCTTCATCCCCTGAGAGTGCAGCTTCTTTATTTTACACTGAGGGTGAAGCTCTAACTCTTCCTCGACTGGTCCAGAGAAAACCCATTTCTAAGATTCGAACCTGCTCATCCAATGCAGCACCACGCACAGGTGCCGAAGTAGCACAATTGCTTGCTTTTCACTCCACGCTCTCTCTTCAATTTAGGGACACTGCATGCTTTCTTTATAGTTTTTGCTTAGATCTTAAATGTACCTCATAATAGTTAGATATTTTAATAGTTTACGGACATAGCAGGAGAATTTCAGGTTTTGCCATGTCCCCTTTTGATAGAAACTGAAGGTTTTTGTCTGATGGCCCCGGTGCTAGAGGCATCGAGTCATAAAGAGTCCTTAGAGATAGTGATGTTTGGAGCACACAGACCAATTAAGGATCATCTCAATTATAATACATCCATTTTAGACAGCATAACATTTATAATCCTTGCTCTGTGCCATACCAAAAAGTATGGGACATGTCACTTCAGCTCCCTTAAATTATTTCAAAACTTTTCTCTCTTTTCTCCAGAATCTATATGCCCCTAAGAGGAATTTTGTCTACATTTTCTTTGAGTGAATTGAACAAAAGCTGCTGAAACCCACATCAACAATATTTGTTATATTTAAAACAATTTACTAGTCTCGTAACTATTATGAAACACCCAGAATTGTAGAATTGTTTCTTTTAAATTTATTCTTCAATAATTGTCAAAATTCTTTTTTTTCCATTTATTTAATTTAAAACTTTTTTATTTCATGGATCATATTTCCAAATATTCTAGGCCATGGCACATTTTATTTCCCCTCATTAATTATTTTTGTAGCATCATTAAAGTTAGCACCATCTCAGAATGCAATCTGTAAAAGCTTACTCCTCTTTCCAAATAATTAAGACGGCACATAAAGCCAGCCTTGCCCCGGCTTCATTGCCACCCAGTAAACATTCTCACCAGGATGCTGACAGTTTCCACTACTTGCTATCTCAATCTCAGTGACATACTTAACTTATTCAACTTAGAAACATATTTTGGAATGCTTTATAACCGAGCATCTAAGATGTTTTCCAAAACCACAGAACACTTCATCTACTCAGTATTTTCTTAAAGTCTATGAGTGTCTGAGAAGTTTGGGACAAACTTTAAATATTTTCTGCCCTTTCAAATTTCTTATACTTTTCCTTGTTGAATGTTTTACTTTATTTTTCACAGAATGAATCATTATTATTTGTTGTTATTGTTATGATTATTATTGTGCATAATCTAAAAAGAAATGAGGACAGAAAGATAACACCTTTGTAGACTAACATGACCTTTAAAAAAGCAGCAAGAGAGATGTTTATTTAGGAAAATTTTGTGACCAGCGTAAAAGTAAAGTTCATAAATTGCCTCTTTCCAGGTCATCTAGCACCATGTGTGCACAGACTGAACCTTTGTATAGAGAACACCTGAGTAGCCAAACACCAAGGGCTTGGGTTGGAGAGATGGCTCAGAGGTTAAGAGCACTGTCTACTCTTCTAGAGGATGCAGGTTTCATCCCCCACATCCATATGGTGGCTCAAAGCCATCCCTAACTTCAGATACAGGGGATCCAATACCTTCTTCTCACCTCCTCAGACACCAGGGACACCCGGGGTGCGGATGCACATGCAGGCATAATACTACCAAACATAAAAAATATCTATAAGGAATTAAGCAAGCGACAGAAACCACTGAGTTCTATGAATTTCTTTTTGTTACATGAATCACTCAGTACCATTGCAGTTGGGCTAGAGATGGCCATAAATAGGATGACATTTAAAATAATAGAGATGTATCTCTCGTAATTCTGTAAATACTGCCAGCTTCCTGTTCCTCCTACAGTGTCTTCTCTGTCTGCTACCATGCCTTCCCTACCTGGATAGATGCTATCTCCTTGGAACTAACTGTGAGCTAAAACAAACCCCTTCTCTGTTAAGGGACATTTGTCAGGGTGTTTTATCACAATGATGGGAAAGGAAACTAAGATATTATCATGAAGGTTAACCAATCCAGGGGCAAGAAAACGGCTCACGAGCAGAACTCATACTGTTACATTTAGGATATTTGAAAGTACACGTGCTGGAGAACAAAGGAGCAGGATTGGCTTATGTTCAGTTATGGACAGTGAGAAGGAAGAGGGAAGGAAAAGAGTGGCCGAGATCGTCTCAGGCTTTCCATGGCCTACAAGGATGTACCTGCTGCCTTTTCCACCACTGGTGTATCCGAGGGAACACTAGAGCACCTCTAACTCAGAAAACTGACCCTACCCTGGCTTACTGTCAGCATTCCTAGTTTATCATATTGTAATGCGACATTTAGGGATAAAGTGGAATGAATGAGGGACACTTGAGAGACTTACATGCAAAGTGCTGAGTGTGACGAACGTCCAAGCTGCTTGTGTTTTGACAAGGAACTTGAGGTTAGGAAAATAAACGGTGTTAAAAAAAAAACAAAGCCAGTTTCCTGGCCAGCCTCGGCTACACAGCAAAACGATGTCTCAAACAGTAATAAGAGTTTCTGACATCGAAGAGGAGAGACAAACAATACTCTCCTGAATTTCTGTGAATTTGGAAGCAAGACTTCCGGTTCTTAAAGGGGTGAGAAGCATGCGGTGGTGAGCGCAGGTCTCACTAACCTGGAGACAATGAAAGAGACGTTAATATGCAGAGTTGCTCAATCTTAACAAGGGACACAGGCCTCCCAATTTAGAAGCATCACGGAAAGAGACTGCCTCATCTCCCTGTTTGATTTGCAAACAGAAGAGGGGAAGGAGCAAACTCAGCAAGAACAAAATTTTAGCTTGCGGATTTATATGCTGCACCAAGCAGATGCAGAGAAAGAGATCTGGTACCCAGTATGCCACTCTACCTAACTGGCCGGAATGATGTAATGAGAATCCAGATAGCAACTCTACAATTGATCTGCTCTCCTGGGAGAGTAGAACATTTGGCATCATTGGCATTATGACATCTCTAAAGCCAAACCACTGCTCCCCTCAACTGATTGCTATTATATTTTATTTTACCTATTTCATTTTTAATTGTGTTATTTGGCTTTGATGAACGCTCTGTCCTTTGCCGTGTGCATTCTGTCGCCCCTGCTACTTCCCTCCCCTCTTATCTTGCTTTCTTTCTCCTACTTGGCTTCCTTATCCCTGGTCCCCATTTCCTTGTCTTTGTGCTTCTTAACTATAATTTTCTTTAGTTTCCATAACTTTAAATTCCATTTATTCTATGATACCTTTGCACCCATTGTCCAGTTAATTGTGACTGAAATCCTTCACTGTTCTCTCCTCTTTCCCGTTTGGTAGTGTTTCAGGACCCCAGGACTGCCCAGACCAGGATCCCAGTTCCCGTTTTGCTTACCTTCCAGAAGTAGTGACCCATCCCCCACCACATCCTACCCCGGGAGCTCCCTTGAGCTGCTGAGCCTTTCTTAGGCCAGCCCCGAGTTTATCTTACTGGAATGCATTGCATTGCACACACATTGCTTGTTTTATCTTTTATCTTTTTATAGGAAACTTGACTATCCCCAGACGATCTCCCCCAGTGCAGGCTAGCTGTCCCCTTGACTGTCTGCTTCACCTCCATTTACTCACTGGTTGCTGCCCTCCACATCAGTACTAACTGGGCTCCGTCCATCTGTACATCTTTATATGCAGGCTCCTGTTCCATCTGGTGGGTGTGGGCAGTCACTGAGTCCTGGGCACTTACATGGGCCCAACTGCTACTGACTCAGGATAACAACATAAATGTCATCCTTGGTTTCAGGAAAACATCATGTATCCCAAAGGCAGAACAAGGAATGAGGGCTAAATGGGGAAAAGGCTCTGCAGAGGTAAAGATGAATCTGTATATTTAGTGGGAAACCTCAGGCTTTGCCAGGGGGCTGGAGACTCTCCCAGTCCTGCTTTCACTGCTTAACAGGTGATCCTCCATTACCTCTCTCAGATGCCAGTATACCGCTTCTCGGTTTACATAAAGACTTGAAGGGCAAATTCAAAAAGAAAGTCTGATTTTCCTTTTCTGTGCTGATCTTTGCATGTGTACTTTATTTTACTTATTTTAACGGTTATTTCAGGGCCTCAAGTCATAGATAACTAAAACTATTTAGAAGTGCCACTATAATGAATAATTCACACTAATTTTTATATGGTGTTATAACATAAATCTAGAATTCAAGACATTGAGACCATTTTTCTATTCTGTATTTCACTAATGGTGAACTCGACAGTGTATGTTAGCTTATCTTTTCTACAAACAACGTAGGAAATGCAGGGCAGCTTAGACCCTGAAGACAAATATCTAAGGTCTTTTGTAGTTTGCCACAGAAAGCTAACATTAGCATTATTTGTTTTGAGAAAAAGGAACTGATGCTTTAAAGTATATCTATTCCTCATTTTCTCTGTCAAAATCTGTCCTGTGTCCAGCTACCAACAACCTGAGTTTTTAAGAAAGTGTCATTTGAGCTCACCGAGGAAGGATTCTGGGACAAAACTGTGTGCAGAGCAGGGACGTGTTTTCCATTTGAATCTGGCTGGGAAATAACAAAAGTGGCAAGTCCAGTGGCCTAAAATACTTTGTCAACTTTAATTAGGACTGAATTTCCCAAACGGTTCCGAGATTGCCAAGAAAAACAATGAACAGAATTGTAAACCCAAGGTAATTTGTTAATTTCAGTGTCTAAGTAAAATGCCTCAACTTCCTATGTAAAAAAAAAAAAAAATCGAAGAAACCAAAATAAGCCTGTCTGAAAATCATAAGGCATGTGGGACTCTTATTACCCAGGCTACCCAATTGGAGGTATTGTGGAAGTTTGTTAATATAAATTTTATACCATGCTAGATACCATGAAAAGATTTTACTTTCTTAATATATTGTGATTTGAATCCAAATTCAGTCAAGACAGCAATATTAAACCACATTAACAGTGTTCCTATATGTTTTAGGAATACATACACAGCATCTTTAAGGAGCATTGTGATGCTAAATAGGCCATCGCTCTGTGGGATGCATTGTGCTGTCAGAGGGGAAATCATGTAGGGAGGCTGGTTTGTCACCAGCCAGGGTCACAGTCTCAGAACTATTTTATTCAGTCATCTGGAGGGAATCAGTCCCCAGGGGTTGTTTCTTTGCATCCCACCAGAGAAGAGAGTGCTAGAATTGCTAAGGTCCTAATGCCTTCTTTTCTCTTATATGAAATTACAGAGTAATTTGTAAGCAAAAATAAGGGGAAGCTGTAGCTAAGAAATCTAACTGATGTAATATCCAGCCGAAGGACCCCATATGCATTCTATCAGGGTTTCTGTTCCTGTGAGACAACACTATGACCAAAAGTAATTTGGGGGAGGGTGTATTACATCTTCCAGCTTGAAGTTCATCATCCAGGGAAGCCAGGGTAGGAACTCAAGGCAGGAACCCACAGGCAGGAGCTGAAGCAGAGGCCATAAAGGAAGCTCCTTACTGGCTGGCTCCCCATACTTTCTTATAACTCCAGGGGCACAACCCCAGGGGTAGCACCACCCACATTAGGCTGGGCCTTTTCACATCAATCATTAATTATGAGAATGCACTACAGATTGCCCGCAGTTTATGGAGGGATTTTTCTCAGTTGAGGTTTTCTGGTCAAATGATTGTATAAAGTTGGCATAATATTATGCAGCACAATATGCATATTCTTCCTAGATATCTTTAGAGCGGGAGCAGGGTTAATTAATCACCTAGGAGGATTGTGAATTGGACCATTACAAACTGAATATGGCTTCTGATAGCCACTGTCTATGCTGCCGTGGCTGGCATCTGTTAGCATGGGTTACTGTTCTATTGATGCTCCTCTGATCAGATCTCACTCAGATATTCAAACATGCTTTTTATTCCTTTTATTTACTTATTATTTATTTATTATTAGTGCCTCTGTGTGTGTGTGTGTGTGAGATGTCTCTGTGGGAGCACTGGCAATTCATGCCGCGGTGCATGTGGGGAAGTCAGAGGACAGCTTTTGAGAGTCACTTCTCTCTTTCCAGGGGTTAGAGGTTACTTGTGTGTACTTAGCCCTTTTCCTTTCTGAGGCATCTTGCTGGCCCCATTGCTTTTAGATAGAATAGGAGTGAATTTGGAAGAAGTGCTTTGTGGGAGGGTGTGCAATTCTGTGCAATTCCCCGATAACGCTGCAGACTACCTTGCTGCCAGCAGTCAGCAGCAGCACAGATCATGGAGCTGCGCGTGGTTTCAGTTGGCAGCACGGATTATAGACACCAACTCAGCCTCTGGCGGCAGCAGCACTCATCTCTGACATCAACATGGTCTCTTGCGCATGCCTGACTTTATCCCACGGATTCTAAGGATGGAACTCAGGTCTCTGTTTTCTAGGCAACCACTTTACCAATTGAGCCATCTCTCCAGCCTCTCCTTTGGGAGAGCTTTTAAAAGGCAAAACCAGGAATTAAACTTATTTTTCCTTTGCTGTACTGGATTTTAATGTAGTTATTCATTTTTTCTCAGTGACTCTGCTTTTCCATTACATCAAGCCACACATATACAAGCACTAGGAAGAAGTACCGGGGAGTAGCGACACAACACAGTTCACTATGTTCTCATTGTATGTTCATTCAGGACCTCTTCCTCCAGACAGCAAAAATCAATAACATGTCACTGAACTGGAACTAATTAATAATTTACTATTTCAGTTATAGTGAAAATAAGTTTCAATTTTCTATACCTTCTTAAGGAAATACAAAATACATAGTATTTACTAACTTAACTTATTATTCTCTCAAGAGCCTTATGAATTTGTATAAAGACATTTTAATCCTGTCATTCACAAATCATCCTTCAGCTATAATTTGACTCCTAATGAGGTTGCAGGCTCCGCAGGCATCATTATGAATGGTTATTACAACTTTGAGTTAGGACTGTTAATTTAGCTCTTAGGTGATTTGATGCATTTTAATTTGTGTCTTGAAGTCTGAAAGATGAAATGGAATGACACTCTTGCTAAACTACACACTGGACAAAGATATACCGTTTTAAAAACTAAACATTTTGTTTTGGGATAGCTGCAGACTTATCCAAAGGCAGAGAGAGTTTCTGTCTGCGCTGCACATAGCTATTTTGATAGATTGTTGATGCACCAAAGCGTACTTACATGTGTGCCAAACTGGACAGAAGAAATGTTTGGCCTCAGTTATAGACAATGACATTAAATACATTTCCTAGTTTACAGGTGAACTATCATGGTTCTAAACTAGGATCTCCCTCTTTTTTTTCTTCTGTTCTTTTATCCCCATTTCTTACTTTAATTTATTTTCCTGAGCCTCATTCACAGCTTTTAGTGGTGTTTAATATGAATCTTTTTGTTTGCAAACATTGTGAAATATAAACTGTGGTTTGGGGTACCTGTATTTTATGTTGTGCTTATGGTATTGCATAATTCATTTCATTCTGTTTCCTTTTCTTCACCTGAGTAAAAATATTTTTTAAAAGGATTCAAATTTTGAGTGGTGTACTAGTTTTGGAGGCTGAATTTGGTCTAATGTGATTCAGTGTTTCAAACTGTTCAGGAAATCAAGTGTCATACATCTAAGTTTGTATCGCCAGAAAATTGTGGAAGGCAAGTACTCAAATTTCCCATAGGAATTAGAATTTTTTTCTATTCTTAGGAAATGGGGTTACTTTGTGCCTGCTATGATTCATGACTATAAAAATGCTTCAAAGCTTGGCTAAGTGCAGCCATTGGCGAATGGAGGATTGCTTTTCAAGATTCTAAAATCAACTTCAGGTATGACGTTCAGAAACAGAACGTTTTAAAGTCACTTGCTAACTGTTGTTGAAGGGATGGCTGCATAGATATGTGGAAAGTCCCAGACTACCATTACCCATAAGTGGAAGGTTCAAAGGTGACTTCAGAGTGTCTACCATTAGGTCATTGTATAAATGGATGCTGGGTAATTGTGTAAATTCTAGCTGATATTTGGAACTTACTGTATATTCTTTCTGATATTTGGAACTTACTTTTTGCTACCCCAAGCATAGAACTTTTTCCACAGGAACCCCTGGTATCTTCTGAGCACTGTAGCATCAACTGATCTTACAGCCTCTGTCTCAGGCATTGTTCTATTGTTGTGAAGAGACACCATGACCATGGCAACTTTTATAAAGGAAAACATTTAATTGGGACTGGCTTACAGTTCAGAGGTTTAGTCCATTCTCATCATGGCCAGACATGGTGCTGGAGAAGTACCCGAGAATTCTACATCTTAGCCGGCAGGCAGGAGATAGATAAGATAGATAGATAGACAGACAGACAGACACTGGGCCTGACTTGAGCATTTGACACCCACAGTCCACCCCAGTGACATACTTCTTACAACAAGGTCACACTTACCTCAAGAAGGACACATTCTCTAATGACTAAGTATTCAAATATATGAGCCTATGGGGCCATTCTTGTTCAAACCACCACAGCCTCTTTCCCCAGGAGGACCCTGTTTCTGTTTTATTTCTCTGCTCTTTTCAGGCAAGGAAAGGCTCTCAGATCTACCTATGTTTCTGCTCAGAAGCGAAAGACTGATGTTATGATTAAGAAAGGGCAAAATTGCCATTTTGGACTAGATTAGCTTTTGCTGCCAGCTACAATTTTATATATTTACATAGCTACTTCCTTTCCCTTTATCCGCCGAAGCCCTTTACCCTTGTTTTCGCTATCAGATAAAAACAATACCATCTGTTTCAAACCCGAGAGCTGATCCAAATCATTTCATGTACAATATCTCATTTAATTTCAAATACTCTTGACGTGTCCGTGAACATGGCTGAGTCATTAAAACCTCTCAGGATTAGCTAGAAAGAGTTCGTGCACCTCAGGCTTTCCTGACTAGATGGCAAACATTTGGCTTCAGGACTCGCCCTGGAACAAGGGTAACAATATCAAGCTGCTTTGCTCTCTCTCTGTCTACTCACCTTTGGGCTTCTCGTTGTGGCCCAATCTCCCTTTTGTGTACGCAGGGCTTTCATTTGGCCTCTGTCCAGGCTTCCCTGTGCTAAAAGCCCCCTAAAGGCCGCACACTTCACATCTCATTTCTGTTTTGATGTGATGGTGTGTGACGGTGACCATTTATAGCACCTGCATTCTCACTTCGTGGCCCAGGGCTCACCAGGGTGAGCTCTCTCAGGGACATTTGCATCTTAGGCGAGAAATCCCAGAGATAAGGTGTTATCTGGACAGAATTCTCAACAGTAACAGGAGAATTACAGATATGGTGACCCGCACAATTTAAGAATACAGTCCTTAAGTCCCAGTTGGGACTTGATAAGAAGCATGGCGTTTCTGGGAGGCACGGTATTGATAAAGCTGAATAATCAATAAAATCGTTGCTTTTGACATTTGTGCTGCAATGTGGTACAGACTAAGATCATATCTCTGCTATTTATTATTATGTTTTGAGAGTAAGCTCTGGAGTTACACTCCGTCTATAGTGTAGCTCATTTACTACTAGCAAACAAGTTTAAAAAGTGCTTCAGAACACGATGTCATTTCTGAATTCTTAAATCTTTCCATTAAGGGGAATCAAACTTCTGACATCAGATTAGAAATATATTTACACACTTACTTAGGAAGAACTAGAGCACAGCCTCTATTTTGCTTGAACGAATTAAAGGGAATGTGCTGAACGTTTGGTTCAGGTTCTCTCAGTTTGTATTTGAGAAGTCAGACTCCATGGGGCTAACTGGTGCCTGGTAGCACCGGATGCTGGCAAGACACCAGGATAAGACCTAGGCTGCCTTGATCTCCATCTCCATCTCCCCACAGTATGATTGTCACTCCCTACAGCATGGTTTAAGTAGGATATGTAAATCACAATCATAGGGTGGCCTGTGGAGCAAAGTGTCCCACAAACTTGGCCTACGTTACATCTTTAGATTGTCTACACTCCACCTTAGTCTGTGAGCTGCAGTGCACACCACTGCAGTCTCCTGTACCCGTTCACTGCACCTGGAAGTCCTTCTTTACACGCTTAGCACATTTGAAAGAGTTCATCTGTAGTCTAAGGACAAAATAGAGCATGCTGTATACAGGATATGAATGCACATTAAATATAGAATATGAATGCACATTTTTTATATTAAAAGTTAAGCAATATGTAGTGGCATTTCATTTTTATTTTAATAAATAAAGCCTGCTTGAAGATCATGAAAGTATAACAGCCTCACAGACTAGCCTTACAGATCAGGCAGTGGTGACACACACCTTTAATCCCAGTACCCATACTAGCTTGCCATAGAAACCAAGCAGTAGGTTTGCACGCCCTTAATCCCAGCCCCAGAGAGGATAATAAAATGAGAGGAGACAGCTCTCAGTCTCAGTCTCATTCTGAGATTCCTGGAGGCAGGATCGCCATTTTCAAACTGAGGTGGAGGTAAGAGGCAGTGGCTGCCTGCTTTGCTTTTCTGGTCTGCAGGTTCAACCCCAAAATCTGTCTCTGAGATTTTATCAGTCGTGCTTCAGCAATGAAAGCTGTTCGTTCAGTTCCCCACAGGCCGAGTCCCGATTTGGTACTCATCTGCCCCCAGCTCTTCCTCAGGTGCTAGCAAACCCTGGGCTTCAGTGACCATGCAAACAATGAGTATATGAATAAAGGAAGCCTTTTAAATCATACCCACCTTTTTTTGAATACTCCAGAAACCTTGCTGCTGGAGTGGCATTAAAAATGCTGTTCATCTTTTTCATTAGTGGCATTTGCTTTAAAACTAGTTTTCACTTATTAAAACTGCATCATTCCATGCTCTGGTTAAAACTGCATAATTCCATGCATTGGTTAAAGCGGCACCATTCCCAGCACTGGTTAAAGCTGTATCATTTTATGCGCTGGTTAAAGCTGCATCATTCCATGCATTGATTAAAACTGTATCATTCCATGTGTTGGTTAGAGCTGCATCATTGCATGCGTTGGTTAAAACTGCATGTTTCCATGTTGAACACTAAAACACAGACTTTATTATAGTCACTGAGAGTTATGTTACATTTTAGCTTATTTCAAATGATCTTTCATCTATTTCTGCCCTTATTATTGGATTGCAGACATCACCCACACTCATCAAGGAAACCTAAAATTTACCTGTATAGGATTAGAAGTTTTGTTTTGCTTTCTTTTTTTTTTCCCCAAATTACAGTTAGATACTCTTTATTGGTGTTCATGTCTATGCACCATTTTACACTTTGTTCTTTTCTCTGGTTTTGGTTGAGCCACCAGCAAACTTCTTGGGAGGCACTCCCACACCGTGGGCAGACGGTATCGATCCCTCGGTCCCAGTAAAAGCTCTATTTAGGATGCTCTATTTTGCTCAGAACTAGGCTGACTGCAGCTGCCCGCTTTAAGAGCCTGTCAGCTGCCTGATTGTTGGATGAATTAGAATTTCAAGCTCCACCAGCGATGGGCATGGCTGGGAGAGAGGCCCTGGGCCGTGAGGCTGCAGGTGACGACAGTCTTTCCCTCCAGTGGCTTTAGTTCATCCCCATGCAAAGCTGTGAGGCAGACACCACACTGCACTGTTGTTTGGGAAGAGGTTAAGTGCACTCCATGCCCAACTCAGGGCTTCCACCAAGACGTGCTGGTTAGGTGCTCAATGTAAAACACTAACAATAATAACAGTCTTTACTTGCCCGCATCCTCTCTTATACTAAGGGGGAAAGCACTGTGCGTTTAGTAATCATCAGAAGAGATGAAGGGTTTTCTCTTCCTCCCTCGAGCTGCCACTGTGGCATATGCTTTAGCAGAGTGGCCTGTCTCGAAGACAATCCCTTGTGGCAGCAGTTCATTTTTCCAGTGTTTACAGGAGAGCAGAGGCAGCCAGACCAGTCAGGGCAGATTCCAGGCGCAGGCAATTTAAGAAATGTGTATAGAATTATCACCGCAAGCTGCCTTCAAAGATAGGCACCTACTCTCTAAAAATATACAAATACAACTTGCTCTAATGATTTCATTCTTTTGAGATTTCCTTCATGTTTTTTTTTTTCCTGACAATATTTTAAAAACTGCCAACAAATGGAAGCTATTGCCAAAAGTCTTTATGTAAATGAACGTAAGAGCTGGTCAAATGGGCTGGGAAATCACAGCTAAGAGTCTGAGAGTCAGCCATCAATGCCATGTGTCCTGTTGGCATGGCCTCGGTTTACATGTAATAAAATCCACCGTTGGTTTTTATTTTTGATCATCACAAAAGAGTTTTAAAATATATG
Organism: Microtus ochrogaster; assembly: GCF_000317375.1. NCBI lineage: Eukaryota > Metazoa > Chordata > Mammalia > Rodentia > Cricetidae > Microtus > Microtus ochrogaster. The sequence goes on from NC_022013.1 coordinate 28,072,791, forward strand.
ATTATATAAATATAAAAATAAGAATCAGATAGCCGGGCGATGGTGGCGCACGCCTTTAATCCCAGCACTCGGGAGGCAGAGGCAGGCGGATCTCTGTGAGTTCGAGACCAGCCTGGTCTACAGAGCTAGTTCCAGGACAGGCTCCAAAGCCACAGAGAAACCCTGTCTCGAAAAACAAAAAACAAAAAACAAAAAACAAAAAAAAAAAAAAATAAGAATCAGGCTGTTTCCTTCACGGGTTTAGCTGCCTACAGAGGCTTGCTTATAGTCATAGAAACCAGAAGTGGGTGCTCTGGGGACACCTGTCCATTCTTCTCCTGGATACTGTCACTTTGCAGTTATCTGTCTTCGGCAAGATCAGTTGTTTCTCACGCACTATCCAATGGATCATGATGGAATGGAGGGGAACCTGAGGCAGTTTTGTACTGGAGGTGTTTGGTTTGTGGCTCACGTCCTCTGGCTTAGCCTAAAAGACCCTCAACTACAGGTAGTATCGTCGCAGTGGGAATTTGACTGAAATCAATAGGGTATTCCAGCAGACGTGTTACTGAGTGGGGAGATCAATTTTGTGCATGGGTCCATTTCCCCTCATTGAAGAATGCTGTACCCACAGTGGATGAGTGTGCTGAATTCTGCTCTTCAATGGAATCACTCACTGCCTTAAGATCACTTAAAAACTGTGTTCTCCCTGTGGAAGACATTTACAAACTGTTACTCCATCTAGCTTCTGTTTTAAAGAAATAGCTAATGAACAAAGCCACGCAGATGAACAATGCCTTCTAAGCTTCATCTCATGCTTAAGACTCATAAACCAGGTGCAGAGGGCCGAAACACACAAAGTTGAGGGGCAGATATCAGAGGAAATTGGAGGGAAAGGAGTGGGGGTAGATGGAGCTAAATACATTGTATCCATGCATGAATAGTAAACAGAACATAAAAAAAAAAGGATTGAGACAATGTGACACAGCGGCCTCAAGGTGGAGCTGTACAAAAACCTCAAGAAGCCCAGATCCATCTGCAGAACTCTGTCCATCCCATGTGGCATTAAAAGAAACGCTAAGGAGCAGAAGAGTAAACCTGGTCCTTGGTAGAGAAAGCATAATTGGACCTTCAACAGTCTCTCCTTTCCTGAGCGTCACCTTTCTTCACAAAATAGATGACATTGGTCACCATGGCTTGAGAAAAATTCAGATACCTTTGGGTTGTCTAGTAGGTTGGAGGCACAGGATTATTACACAGTAAGTTTTTTCTTTTAAATGGTGGGTTTTCCTGTATGTGGCATAGTTTAGAGTTTTAGTGGAAGCATACTGTAACTGTTCTTGTTACTGCCCTTGCAAACAGGTGACAGGAGAAGTCATCTTCTGCTACCTTTGATTTTGGTTTACCTGGCAGTCAATTTACTTTTTTTTAGATTTGAAGAATGTTTTGCCTTTGAGATCCTAAAATGAAAATGTAAGATAGAGCTTATAATTCGCGATTCTAGAGAAGCTAATTAGAAGGTGAATCCAAAGACAAACATATAGGCATCCTCCTGAATATTAACCTTCATCAGGCGATGAAAGGAGACAGAGACC
>NC_022013.1:28074464-28087470 GCF_000317375.1 Microtus ochrogaster
ACCAGCTGCAGAAATGGTGCACCTTCTTACAACGTTCTAGCCAGAACTCCAAATAAGAACTTCAACAAACAAACCAACAAAAAACCCTGTTGACTACTCAGAAGCCATTTGCAATTATACAAAACAGCAATCTTGAAACTTGACCATCATTTTACTGTTACAGGATCCCATAGAAAAAACATCGCCCCCATGACAGCAGGAAGCAATTCTAGAAGAGGACAATCCCTCTCCCAACAAAGTTTGTCCTCGGGGTTAGGGGCACCATTTTGGGGTCGATTATTACTCGCATTCGGTTGGGGATTGGGGTGAAAATTATGTAGTCCTAGAGATCTCAAAAAAGAAAAGAAGGAAAACTGAATGGGATAACAGGTAGATTAGTGTGAACTTAATCACACGAATAGTAATAGAGTTAATACTTGTGAGCTATTATTTATATACAATTTACATTGATATAGATTTTTGCATATTGATACAAATTCAAATGATATTTGTTATATTGAATATACCCCTATTTCTATATACAATATTTGTACACCTATACATGTCAGATTGTATGTATGCATGTTCCTACCTCTATTTAAGACATTTTGTATATTGATACAACTTTAGGATATATTTATCATATTGCATTATATACTTCTACCTCTGAATAAGATATTTATACATTTTTTTTAAAAAAAAAGAAAATGTAAGATAGACATGGACATGTGATTCTAAATATGTTGACTATATAATTAAGCTTTCAGTTTAGTACCCGAAATAAATTTAGGATGAAATGAATTGCAACGTGGCCTGGCTATTATTTCATTGTCTCAATTTATCTGTAAATGTCAATTGAGAAATCGTTTCTTGACATTTTAAGGGTTATATCAGTTTAATCTCTATTAATTTAGCTATAGGATGACTTCCACACACATGGTTAACTATTTTGACTTAGAAAATGTCATTTTCACATAGTTTAAAAACTATTTGCATCTGTCTATCTTCTGTCTGTCCATCTTCTGGTTCAATGCATGTGTAATTTACAACTCCAAAACGAGTTTTGGGGCAAAGCAAACAGAAAGGGAACCAGAACAGGAATTTTATTCCTAGTCACAATATATCCTCAGTTGTTCTAAAGCTCTTAAAAGTTACATTTATTTGAGTCAACATTCCCATAAACGTTGACTATTTCTGAAGGGAGAGGTGACTGATTGAATTTGCTGTAAATCAATCAGTCCAATTTTCTCCAGTGTGTTCAATTTCCTTGTCTCCAAAGGTTTTTTTTTTTTTTGTGTGTGTGTGTGTGTGTGTGTCAGAGCGGTTGTCATGTGTCAGAATAACCTGTCTTTCCCTCAACTTCTGTTTAGGTAAATCGGTCCCGATAGAGCAAATCAGCAGGAAAAGGAGACAGAGACAGGAAGAGGGCAATAGTCGACCAGCCTCTGAAATCTAACTAGACCTTTCAGCTTCCTTCTGAGAGAGAAATGTAGTCATAACTGTCTTCCCCTGTGATTTATTACAGTCATAATGTATCTGGAGAGCTTATACTATTTATTTATTTGTAAATAAATACTATTTGCTAGACTATGTATTTCTTTTCTATATAAACAGGATGCTATTAAGTGAAACCACACAGTCCCACATCTAGCCTGTCACCTTACCAAGGGTATAGATCCTTCCACACACGTGTACATTGCTGTGTTTTTTCTGTGTCCCATCAGCAGCATGTAGGATTAAGTATCAGCCGCATTTACTATTAATCATGTGCCAACAAAAATTATTCTCTGAGCAAGCGAGAAAAAGGCTGTTTCAGGACTTTTGAAAGACTTTTGTTACTTTGGAATCAATGCCTACCTCTTTAGCTAGCAAGAGAAAAATTAAATGATTTAACAAATTTTGTTTTGGTTTATGTTTTTCTGATTACATGCAAAATAAAAGCTAATTGACTTGACATCAAAGCATACAGTAAGCAATTATATATGTGTATATTATATTATGTAATGTGGAAATAGACATTTAAATTATTTAATTAGAAAACATACTCGGAGTTCTTCTGAATCTTTCAGAAAGCACATTTCTGTTTCTTCGAAAAAAGTCCTCTTCTGTGGTCCAAAGGGTTGATCTCACTTTTAGCAGAGAGCATGAACATGCAGCATGCACTTACAGTCTGCTTCCTAACATGTGATTTGAAGCAGAGTAGAACTCAAACAGATGTTACCGGATGTGTGACCTCTCTGTTGCTATCTATGTACTACACCTCTAGGTAAGGCATGGAGTATGGCACATACAGCTCCTGAAAGAACAGGTCTGTGACTGGGTGGGGCATTTCAGTGCAATAGGTCAAGTGAGTTAGGTCGCATTTTAATCTAGTCTCCAGCAAGGTCTTTACCAGAAACATAAAGACGCATATACTCATTTCTCCAGAGATTGTACACACACCCACACACATACACACACAAACACACATGAACACACATTCATATACAAACACCCACAAACATCCATGCAATACATATATCAACACACATGCATGCCCCCCACATGTACAAACATACATATACCTACACACACATACATGAACATCCATGCACGCACAAACACCCATGTACACATACATGAACACATGTGCATGCCTATACAAACAAGCACAAACACGAGTGTGCATGCATACACACACACACACACACACACACACACACACACACACAGTCACACATAGTGCCCTCCTAAAGACAAAATGTGGTGCTCAAATGAAGACTGTATAGATGGGGAATTAGGGATAGTGCTGGGATAGGTTTTCTGTGTTTGCATTCCTCAGAACTGTACATCTTTCTTGAAAACCACTTGGAATAAAAAGTGTATTGATCTTCAAATCAGTTTTAGATGCCACATCTCAAAGTTATTCATGGGATGACTAAATATTGATAATTTTAACGGTAAGTAGGAAGCCTTAACATCAAAAGAAACAACATGTTTTTCCATTCTATTTTAATTAGATACAAAACACAGTGAAAAGTGTGTCTGGTCTATTTTCACAATCCTTATGATGGCTTAGTCACCTGATGCAAACATGGCAGCTGAGAGTGTGAGCACACTGGCTTACATTGAGTGTATATATGTACAAAGAGGGCATATTGGTGTTAAAATGCGAGGTGTTGGGGCTGTATATGATGTCAGAACAGTCTATCTCAGCCCAATCTAACACATTTGAGGATCTCTAGGTGTTTTTTTCTTAGCCCTTAAATTTATTGAGTCATCAATTTAATTTGACCATTATGTAATAACTGGTTGCCTGAGTGTCATCCTGACTTACCTTGCTTCAGATGCTGGGAGACACATCCTCCAAGTGCAACATGCATCTCTTGTCCACTTGGAAGTGTCCCCTGTACTTCATGAAAACAGAAATGAGTGTATTTTTGCCCTCTGACTATGTTTTCTCCATAGATTTATCAATGAAATTATTGTGTTATATTTGAAGAGAGAAGGGTGGAATGTAATATGCAATCTTTTCAAGTTGTTGGTCAATAACACGTAATTCAAAATATTGGGAACTTTTCTTCTATATTTAGGTTCTAACTGTATTTTAATGATTAAGATTATTTTACTATAAAAATGATAAAATCCTCCTGGGGTGCTTTTTTTTATATAAGGGAATGTATTTTTAAATGTTCGCAATAGATATATCTTTTCTAGAGTCAGTTTGGACAAATTTTTTCAATTTATTCCATTTTTTTCAATTTATTATGAACAATCTCCTGTTTTTCTGATGAAAGTTGAGGAATGTTCTGTCTATGAGTATAGTAGTATGTCATTAGAAGTCATTTTATATCTATGTTCATTTAGAATTACAGTAGTAAGTTTTCCTTGTAGTAAGAAGGGCTGCTTGTTTGTTTCCTGGCCACCCAGACACCCAAAATAACCACACAGAAACCATATTATTTAAATCACTGCTTGGCCTATTAGCTCTAGCTTCTTATTTGTTAACTCTTCTATCTTAATTTAACCCATCTCCATTAGTCTGTGCATCATCACAAGATTGTGGCTTACCAGCAAAGTTTCAGCATGTCTGTCTCCATCAGCTGCTCCATGGTTTCTCTTCTCTCCATCTTCCTTCTCCTAGCATTCAGTTTAGTTTCCCCCACCTAAGTTCTGTCCTGCTATATGTCCCAAGCAGTCTTTTATTAACCAATGGCATACAGAGGGGAATCCCACATCATTTCCCTTACAACCTGAGTCATATCCAGTCTCAGGTTCATGCCTACTTTAGCAGGTATGGGTTCAGGCTCATGAAATGGGCCTTAAATCTAATAAAATTTGGTTGGTGTCTTCTATAACATTTGTGCAACTATTGCATCAGTATAACTTGTAAGTATATTGTTGTTGTAGGATAAAAGGTTCATAGCTTGGTAAGATTCATAATTCCTGTTCTACAGTAGCGTGTATAGTAAATTCCAGCACTAAGAATACTAGTTAGTAGAGGTGAAGATTCTAGTTGTACACCTCCTAATTTCTTCATGTTTGATGACATAAAAAGTGATTTCTTCAGCAATAGGGTCTCACCATTCACTCTCAAGTTGTGGAAGGTAACCAATAACATTGTGTAGAAGGAGCGGCGTATATACCCGAAATAACAACACACACATAGTTTTCTTTTAAACACTGCTTGGCCCATTAGCTCTAGCCTCTTACTGGCTAACTCTCACATCTTGAGTAACCCATTTCTATTAATGAGTGTAGCACCACGAGGTGGTGGCTTACCAGGAAGGATCTTAACCTGCATCCATCTTGGAGAGGAGAGCTATAGCGTCTGTCTCACTGCCTTCTTCCTCCCAGCATTCTGTTCTGTCTTCCCCTCCTATCTAAAGCCAAGGCAGTTTCTTTATTAATTAACCAATGAGAGCAACACATAGATAGAAGACCCACCTACATCAGCATTAGCAATAGCCTATGTTTGGAAGGTGTATGGGACCTCTTGGGCCAATGATTCCACAATATGCCACCAAGTCCTAGTTCTTGGGATATTACTGACAGGCATATGATGTCTAATTGAGTTATCATTTCCCCAATTTTATGGTAACTCATTTAAATCCTTTCATATATGTATATAGTTTAGGGATGTTTCTGAGTTTCCATATGACTAGATATCCCTCTCCACATTCCCTTCTCTACTCTGATCTCCTCTCCCATTACCACTTAATTCTCCTATTTTAATTTCTCTTTATCTCTTTATAACACTATGCTCTGTTTCCTCTTCCTTGGTTGATCCTCCCCAGCACCCATTCCCTTAAAAGCCACCTAAACGCTATGGATATTCTGAGTGAAACACACCTATCTATAGCTTAAAGAAAACATACATACATACATACATATATATATATATATACACACACACACATATATATATGAAAACATATTTAAGAAAAATCGTACAATAATTGTTCTTTTGGGTTTAGATTGCTTTGCCAAGGATAATATTTCTAGATTCATCTGTTTACCAATGTATTTCATAATTTTATTTTTTTTACCAGCTGAAAACAATATATTGTGTAAATGTGGCACATTTTCATTATCCATTTATCAGCTGATGGACATCTAGGCTGTTTCCAATTCTATTATGAATAGAGAGAGCATCAAGGAACATGGATGAGCAAGTAGCTCTATAGTAGGATGTAGATTCTTCTGAATATATGCCTCACAGTGGCATAGATGGATCTCATGGTAGATTGATTTTTATCTTTTTGAGGTACCTCTACATGGGCTCCACAGTGGCTGCACCATTTTGCACTTCCACCAGCAAGGAATACATGTTCCCTTTCCCTGAGTCTTCACCAGCATGTACTGCCATTTGTTTTACTGATCTTAGTCATCTGACTTGGGCAAGATGAAATCATGAAGTGGTTCTAGTTTGCATTTCCCTGATGGCTAAGGATGTTGAACATTTTAAAAGTGTTTCCCTGCCATTTCAGTTTCATTTCTTAAGAATTCTCTGTTAGTTCTTTACCCCATTTTAAAATTGGCTTATTTGTTTTCTTGATATCTAGTGTTTTGGGTTCCTTATGTATTCTAGACACTAACCTTCTGTCAGATGTATAATTGGTAAAGATTTTTCACATTCTTTAGGCTGCTTCTTTGCTTGAATGATGGAGTCTTTCTCTATATATTACCTTTTTATATTCAAGAATCTTCTTCTTGAAGTGGATGGTAATTAACATAGAGAACCACAATTGAACAATGGCAGACAGTGGAAAACTTTGGAGTACACAATTCTCAATAGGATGTCTTTCATTAAAGGCCTACCCTCAATGTTCAGAAATTTATCCAGAGGAGACTGGAAGGTTGTAAGAGCTGGAGGTGGTAGATACTCCAAGGAAACAGTGTCTTCCAGATACAACAGCACTCATGAACATACGAATTAGAGACTATAACAGCATGTACAAGGACTACACAAATTCATACCAGGAAAAAAGTCCCAGAAGAGAAGGGGAAGTGGGCACAAAGTCCTGCCCCTAAATAAGAAATTATTTGCAATTGATACCTGCTAGGAGGGGGAAAGCCATTTTGCTTCAATGGAGTGACACTGTGTTTATCAACACTCCATGGCAGGCTCTTGAATAATCAATCAACACAAAACTCCGTGTCTTTTTTATTGTGGTTTTAAGTTTTTGGAAGAGAGAGAGAGAGAGAGAGAGAGAGAGAACATGGAGTTGGGTGGGTAGGGAGGCAGAAGGATCTGAGAGGAGTTGGTGGAGGCGAAAACATAGAATCAAAAGATATTGTATGAAAAATGTAAAAAAAAGTAATTCAAAACAAAGAAAGATTTGCTTGTCAAGAATTGTGAAAAATCATTTCTTAAAAAATTATCCAGTTTGTTTATATAATTTCTTACTTTTGTATATAAATTCTATATTCTATTTAAGAAACAGCTGGATTTTAGACTGGGGATATAGATCAGTGGTTAAGTGCTTGCTTAATATGTACAAGGCCCTGAATTCTATCCCTAGCATCACACACCACACCACACACACAGACACAGACACAGACACAGACACAGACACAGACACACACACAGACACACACACACACACACACACACACACACACACACACACTTGGTTTTATTGATGATTTAAGAGTTCTCGTCACTGTTCTTTTTGATCATGTGATTTGTTATATTTATTTGTTTGTCTTTTTATTTTTAGCTAGTAAATCTGGATTACTAGTGATATAATATTTTATCCCTTCTCTGAGCTACAATGTGGCAATATTCATAGATCTATTTTTTATTGTCATTATGTTCTACCAGCTTAACTTTCATCTTATTTAATGCAAAAGTTTCTTGATATCATTTGGAAACACTGCAAATAGAAGTCTCTTAAAAGGATTATTATTAGTTTATGGTTTTGTGTATTATGGCTAAAGTATATTATAATACTTATGCTAATATTGTAAAGCTATTTCTGTTCAATTTTTTTCACTGATTGGTTTTTATTTTATAATTATTTAATTAATTTTATTTTATAATTATTATGTATTTGTGTGAGAATATGCGCTCTATAGTGAGTATAAGATTCAGAGGAAAGCCTTAAGAAACTGGCTCTCGCCTTCTACCATATGCATAGGTGGGCTCAGGGTATTGAACTTATGTCTTCAGGATTGATAGCAAGTGCCTTTACCTCAGGAGTCCTCTTGCTGGTCCTCACTGGTTTTATATACAGGTTTGAGTGTAGTCAATTTTTGTGTGATCCTTGTTTACTAAAAACAACATTTATTTCTAGTACACTCTAAGTCCTGTAGTCTGAATGTAAAATATGCCTTGTAGGCTCACATGTTACACATTTGGCTCCCAGATGGTGGTGTCATCATGGAAGGCTGTAGAATTTTTAGGAGCTGGAGTCTTCTGGGATGAGGTTGGTCCCTGTGGACTAGGTTTGTGGTTTGATAGTTAAGCCTTACTCCTGTTCACTCTTTGCTTCCTGACTATGGGCAGATGTGATGCCTGTTGTTACATGTTCCATACAGTGATGAATTGAATCCCTTCAATCTGAAAGTTACAAATACGTCTTTTCTTGCTTAGGATGCTTTTGTCAGGTGTGTGGAAACAGCAATGAGAAAAATATTGAGTATGACTTTCATGAATGTTCTCTTTACCTCTGAGCCATCTCTCCAGCCCCTCATGAATGTTCTCATTTGCCCAACTTCATCAACATCAAAGCATCTAGTGTTAAGATACATATTTTAAATCCCTTATGCTTAGTAGCTTATTCAATTTCTTTTATATGTAATAATTTGGTGCCTATGGGGTGAGTAGATATTGAGTGTTATTATTCTTCACTGAGAATTAAAGCCTTCAACATTGTTATTTGCCCTTTACTACATCTGCTATATTGATAGTTTTCCTAACATCAGTTAGAACAATTCTTATGGTGGCTTTTTAAAATGTGAATCTGAGTGTTGCCTTCTTGCCCTTGGGACCTTATCAGCTTCATGAGACTAAAAGGAACTCAGCCAGGCTTGAAAGTGAGGTGGCTGGCTTACAATGTGGGAAGGAAGGTGGGGTATTTTTCTTGTTCCCTCTGCTCTGTGTTGCCACCTGAGGTGATGCTATTTTGAGTTTGGCCACTAGGTTGTATCGTGACCTGCTCTGAGCTTTAAAAGCTGTGTTCTACAGGTTGTATTGTTTTTCTCTCAATTACTTAACCAGGATTTCCAGTGTAAGCCTGGGAAAGTCTCCCTTTGTCTCAAAAGAGCAAAACATGGGCAAAGTGAAGGCGAACGAAAAAAACAGGGACAACAGCTAGAAACTAGGATTTTTCACATCAAAATATATGGTCTTTTGAGACTTTCTGTCTGTCATTTTCCCTGGCTCTGAGGGGCTGAGATGCGCCTGCGTTTGTCCTGCCCTCCAGAAGGTATCCTTGCCTTTGTCTTTGGAATTCAGCCCAACAGTGGTCTATCTAGAGCTCATTCTCTAGTAGTTCTTGGTCAGTTTTGTATGTAGGTTTGTGACTCAACAGACCAAAGGGAAAAGACTATTGGGGCATCTGTGATGCTAATTGTTTACACATGGTTTCCTGCTTGTCTGGGGGGCAGTTCATAGCAGCAGAGGAAGGTTATTTCAAACCTCCAAGGTGTCTCGAACAGCCCATTTACCCACTCCACTTAAAAACCAGAGCTAGAATTAGTTCCCAACTAGAGAGGGCTCTCCCCTCCAATAACAAAAAAGTGGTGTTTCTCTGACAATTGTGCTGGATGTGCGAATATTATTAGCCAATGTCACTTGGCTGAGGACATGTGCTGCATGTCCTCCATACAAACACAAGTGGCAAGGAGTCTGGGGCCCCAGAGGCTTTAGGCAGCTACTATGTGTCCTCTTGAGAAAATGCCATCTGCACTACAAATGCAGGCAAGGTTTCGGGATAATTAGCTTCAAGGGACAACTCTCCAGGGTGTGGACATGCTGTACCCAGGTAATAAGAGTTTCCGTTTATGAAGTGGTTTCTGCATTTCTCATTACCCCACTTCCTAGACTAACATAAAATCACAAACTCATGTCTTCACTCTGTTAGGCATTATTGTAATTATTTCCCACATTCAATCACAGAGGCTCAGACAGATTAACTTGTTCAAAGTGACCGTAGATATAGAGCCGGGCTCCATAGGTTTAGTCTGTATGATGTGCAAAGAAAAGCAGGGGCAAATGGAGCCACAGACTTATGTATTGGTGTGTAAGGGACGTGCATCTTCAGGTTCATGATATGGTCCAAATGAATGTGCTGGGCTGCTGGCCTTTGCGTATCCACAGGAGGATTGCTCCTGCTGTTATCCAATGCCCCTTACTAGCCAGTCTCTGCAGAGAGCACATTGCTGTGAAGAATCGGGGAGTGATTCTTCTGTGATTTCTTCATTTACATTTCAACTATCCCAGGGTTAGGAATTTTTTTGCCACATGATTTTATTAATTGATTATTTGTGGGTTTCATATCACATATCCTGATCCCATTCATCTCTCTATCTCTTCATATCTACCTTCTCCCCTTACAAAACAAAACAAAACTCAAAAGGAAAACAAAAAATAACCCAAAAAGCAAAACAACCAAACACACACACACACACACACACACACACACACACACCTTGTTGTGGAAGCTACAGTGTGACAGAGAGTCACACAATATACCCCTTAGTCCATACATCTTTACTTGTTAGTGTTCATCGATCTGGTTAGAGGCCTCTGACTTCTGCTACACCCTTGGTGCTGGGCCCACACTAGGACTCCTCTTGGATATCCTGTTGTTGCCTTGTATCATGGACATCCTGCAGCTTTGGATCTGCAGATCTAGCACCTTCACGTGCTCCAACAGTTCATAGTTGAGGTGGATGTTGGAGAGGGTCAACTCATGGTTGTGGTTCTGGGCTTCGGTGGCAGCTGCCTTGTTCAGCCTGCCAGTGTTTTCCCTCATTGACACCTGCATGGCGAGCTCTCCTGTACTGCCCCAGCCAGCTCACCCACTGCAGCAGGGAGTAAGGAGCCAAGTCAGTACTCCTGCTATCATGCCCTCAGGCTGGGTCACCAGCACTCACACCACTAAGGCCAGCTGGACTGTTCTGCCCAGGTGAGGTGCAGGGCCTGTTCTCCCCGCTGCAGCTGCTGAGAAGGGAGATGGGGGAGCAGGTTAGCATTTTAAAAGATTTAGGCCAGCCTGGTCTACCAAGGGAGTTCCAGGACAGGCTCCAAAGCCACAGAGAAACCCTGTCTCGAAAAACCAAAAAAAAAAAAAAAAAAAAAAGATTTATGCAATTTGTCTTATGTAAACTACCCCTGTTTCAATCATTTTTCTGTTGACCCACTGTTTTGTTTGTCCCTTTCTTACTGTTCTAAAAAAAATTATCCACCCTAAAATACTAATTGCGCTACTTGCGTTTTGAACAGTAACTCAAGCTGGGAAGTTTTACTTGGGCTCATGCATTCAGAGTGTTTGGTCCATGTTTGCTTGACCCATATGCTTGAGCAGAATATCATTGCAGCTAGAGCGTGTGACAAAGGACCTTCCTTACATCATGGAGGAGGCAGCAAAGACAGGATTGGATCAGTAAGGAGTTACTGCTTCAAAGTGTACCCTCAGCCACCATTTCTTTCAGATAGGCCTCACCTGCTAACTCTCTTCCAGCTTACAGAAGAGTGCCACCATGTGGGGACCAAAGAGCACAACAGGTGAGCCTGGCGGTCCATTTTCTATTACAAATTGTTTTTATATTACGAATATTGAAAACATGTTCTCTGAGACTATTGCTTATTTTTTCAATCTGAGTTCCGTAGCTCTTGGTGAATAGACATTTCCTTTGAATATAGGAAAATCAGTCTTATTTGCTACGGATCATCATCCTTGTGTTTAAAAAGGTCCTTACTGGATGCTAGGCTCCAAAGACATCTTTTCTACTGTTTTAAGTTTATTTATTTATTATTATTATTTTTTGCTTTTCACATCTAGTGATTTAACACCTTTGGAACTTATGGTCGAGTCTCTTGGGGAACCAAGATCTCACTTTTACTGCAGAACTGGTTGTCCTTAAGTGTCACATGGCTGCATCATCCTTTTTGCATGGATTTGTATTACCAAGCTACTGTGGACCATTTACACACAAATGTACTTATGTCTGGGCTTCATCTCCTGTTGGTTTACTTGATCACGCATATGCCACTACTTAGTTGTTCTAATTTTATAGTAATATTTTATAACTGGAATAATTAATTTCCTAAAGCAGAATGCCATCACTATTGTCCTTATCATGTGGATATTTTAAAAAATATTCTATAAAATTTTATCAAACTTTGAAGTTTTCCCTTATATAGTGATTTTTAGAAGTGTAATTCATATTGTATATTTATATTAATGACTGTCCTATATTACCTACTTTATTTATGTGTTAACATATTGTGTTATTTGAAATACGGATAGCTTGTGGGCAGCTTAATAACACAGAACATTTTATTTCTTGAACATAAAATATCTCATTACTTATTTAAGATCTATTATGAAGACAATTTGGACTATTATAACAATAAAATTGATTTTTTATATACTGGATTTTAAAAACCAAATATATTAAAGTATAATTTCCATGTCTAAAAGTACCACAATGATTTGTATATAGATTTTTGTATGAACTTGAGATTTCAAGAAGTTGAGTGGAGAGCAGTAGTGGCACACGCCTTTGATCCAGCACTCAGGAGACAGAAGCAGGAGGATCTCTGTTAGTTTGAGGCCAGCCTGCTCTACAGAATGAGTTGCAGGACAACCAGAACTACACAGGGAAACCCAGTCTTGAAAAAGAGCAAAACAAAACAAACAAAAAAAGGCTTGGTTTTAGCATCTATGTCAGGCAGCTGATACCCACCTGTAACTCCAGTTCCAGGGGTATCCAATGCATTTTGCCTCCATGGGCAACTATATACATATGTGTACACACACACACACACACACACACACACACACACACACACAATTAAAAACTAAAAAAAAAGAAGTTGAGTAAACACCTCAAAATATGGTTGCTGAGGTATATGACATAACCACAATCAATCAGTTTTGGGATTATTTTACATTTCCCACTGAACAGATTTTTACTGCTTACCCCACATTTTATTAAGTTGTATTTTCCTTTAGTTTAAGATGTTCTTTAAATTCTCTTGCAGCTCTTTACCAGTGCACATTCAAAATATAATTTTGCTCCACAAGTATTTGGGTGTTTCCTCCTAGCTTTCTGTTTGTAATTTCTAGTTTAGTTCTAGGATGATGTGAGAATATATATTTTAAATAATAATTTATTTATCTATTAATTTAATTTATTTATTTGTGTATGTGTTTAAGAGCCTGTCTTGGCAATATGCTATTTGAGCTTGCAAAGAATGTGCATGCAACCCGTTCTGGTGGAGGGTCTATAGGTGACACAGTGGAGAGAATTTCATACATGAGTACTGTGTTTATATCATTTTCCCTCCACATCCTCAGACCCTTTCTTCTAT
>NC_022013.1:28087645-28091632 GCF_000317375.1 Microtus ochrogaster
GAGTACTGTGTTTATATCATTTTCCCTCCACATCCTCAGACCCTTTCTTTGTCCTTCCAATTCCTTCTCAACTTAATGTCTTCTTATTCTTTAGTTATTACTGTGCAATTGAGAAGTCTTGTCTGCAATAGATGTGACTCCGATGCTACGCTACGAAGTGGTTCATGTAGTGATGTGCAGGCCTGTGCAGCTGCTGAGGGCCATGTCTGGGTTCTTGGTCATACTACAGTTGGCCTGTGTTGATGTAGGTATTCCATGCTACTGAGGGCAATGTCTACGTCTGATCGTTGCTGCCACCTTGGGACATGTTGATGTCCATGAGCAATGTTGCCATACCAGGAGCCATACTGATCTGGGTGGCATGCACCGCCATCTGTGGCCGTGGTGATGTCTGGGTCCGTGCTGCAACTGAGGACTGTGTCTGAGTCTGTCATGGTCTTACTGCAGCCAGGGTCTGTGTTGATGCCTGTGGTCCATGTTACCACTTAAGGCCATGTGGGTGTCTGTAGTCCGTGCTGCAGTTTGAAGTCATGTTACTGTCCATGGATAATGCTGCTGCCAGGAACCAGACTGAAGTGGGTGATTGCTACCTGGGGCCATCGTGATGTCTGTACTCACGCTTCTGCAGAGGGCCACATGGGGTCCATGATCCTACTACAGCTGCAGTCTGTGTTGATGTCCATAGTGCTGGCTGCATCCAAGGGCCTTGTCTAGGTCTGTGGCCATGCTGCAAATGGGAGTCATGTTCGTGGTCTGTGCTATTACCATGTTCCTGAGGACCAGAAAGAGCAAAATAAGCTAATTTGAAAGGGATATTGACCACTGCAGATGCACAGTTGAGAAAGAGAGACATGGAAGACTTCTGTGACTATCCCTACCTCTACCCCACCCCTAAAAGTAACAGCATAAACAGGAGACCATGGAAGAGAACACTTAAAAACTGTGACAGGATGCTGAAGTGTCACTCTCCACAACTGATGGCTTCTAGCAGGGGTGTGGGAGGGGATGGACTCAGTGGTACTTAAGGAGCATGCCACTGAGAGTTTGACCGCACTCCAGTGAGTATATAAATACAAATTGAACTTGCAAAAATTTTTGTTGGGGTGAGGTCACAAGGGCAAGGTAGACAGGAGGAGGACAGGGAAGCGAATGTGATTAGGGGTGTATGATATGAAATACTCCAAAGAATCAATAAAAATAATATGTTGGGAAAAAGAAAGAAGTGTCTAGATGATAATTGCCACACCATGTTTTGAGTTTTAACTTAGTGGGAGCGATAGCAGTAGCAAAGACAAAGGTGAAAGTCAAAGGTTGATAGACACACTTATGTTCCATTCACACTTGGACAAAAGAAAGAATATTTCCAACCCAAAAAGCAGACATCACAAAGAGCTGTTTTTGCCTACACACACATACCCCTTAGTACGGGCAGGAAAGTAATATGACTTTAAATTTTAAAATTTGTTTTAAAATTATGAATCCACAATTCAGCTGGGTAAGAAACCTTGCCTCTCTGGTCTCTGCTTCAACCCATCTGCATCTCTTACAACCTAGATACTGTTGTTAGGTTACATTTGAATTCTGGAAAGTTCTATTAAAGATCAAGTCTACGAATACGAATCATCTCACTCCAAGAACTAATACTAAGGAGAAGAATTAGGAAGTAGCTCTGTCAGGTGATTTTACCGAGGGAAAACTCTCTGGAGTACGTTTAAAAGCAAACATGAATGAGATGCGGGCTCTGGAACTGAGGGATGGGATGTGCTAATGAGAAATGTCTGTCTAAGGAATGATCTGAGGTATGAAAGATAACAAGGGGGCTAAACACTGTCAGTGAGTGATCAACATTCTTTATAGATTTTAAAAACCTTTTCCTGAGCCTACATTGTATTTAAATCATTTCTCTAGAGTAAGTTTTTAGGGAAATTGCATTTTGATTCTTCTTTGGTCCAAAAGAGTAATGAGTTGGAACTCTAGAAATAAATAAAAGGTCCAGTGTTTCACCTCCCTATTCTCTGTGTGTAAAGCATGTACCATGATTGCTCTAGTACTTACTGTTTGTTCTCTGCACACTTCTGTGCTTCTTGTCCTTGGTGTCACCAGCATTTTCAGTAGCCTCATTGTGTTTTCCCTTGTGGACGAGAACCCTTTAACTTCAACTCCCTATTTTCATCTTGTAAGATGTACTTTTGTTTGTACAGACGCAATATTTATTTTGATTTCTTTCTACCTGGCACCGAAGACAAGGGCATGGGATTGGGGTGGGTCACTCATTACTGTCTCCTATGTTTTGGGTAAAACTAGTTAGACAATGCCAGTGAACACCTGGCATTCAAGACGACTCCCCTACTTCCAGGGTGGTCCTGGGTAATGAAGTGAGACGTCAGAAGTTTGATTCCCAATGTGTTGCTTACTGACTACGTGACTTTGTTTTTCTCATCTTCAAACTAAGTAATAATAATAGTGCCTACATCAAGGTTAGATGGATTGTTAATTACTGATCATACTTTCAATTCTGAAAGCATTTATGAATGCTTGATCCAGTACTGTTACATATCAAAAGATCCATGTCAATATTACTTGGTACAGTGTTTTGCTTCCCAGAGCAATTTCATCAGAAAAAAACTTAGAAGAAGATAAGTACACATCTTAAGTGCGTACCTGTATGTGCTGTTGTGTGTGCATCTGTGTGTGCATTTGTGTGTGTGTATGTGTGTGCATCCATATGTGTATGTGTGTGTGCATCCATGTGTGTGCATCTGTATGTGCATCTGTGTGTGCATCCATGTGTGTATGTGTGTGCATTCATGTGTGTGTGCATCCATGTATGTGCATCCATGTATGTATGTGTGTGCATTCATGTGTGTGTGTTCAGTGTCTGTTTTACTTTTTGTCTTTATTTTTTATTTTTTGGCTGCATAATAATATCTTAGTATAGTCTTGCATGTCTTTCATCTGTTCATTATTTATTACAAACTCATAACCATCTACCTATTTTGTTCTAGTCATCATGGTTACTTCTGAGGATGTTGGTAAAAAACAAAAAACAAAACCCAAAAAACCAGGTGGGGTTGTATTCAAAAATATGCTGGGAAACCATTTGACAGGGCGGGGGGGGGGGGGTGAGAGGACAAGATGTGAATGTAACTTGAGAAGAATCACCTGCGGCTGAAAAGATAGCTCAGTCCTTAAGGATACTTTTCCAGAGGACCCAGGTTCAATTCTAAGCACCCATATGGCAGCTCACAACTGTCTGTAACTCCAGTTCCAGGGGATCCAACACCCTCACACAGACATATGTGCAGCAAAACACAATGCACATGAAATAAAAATAAAAAAAATCATCCGACAGTTCTTTGGAGATTCTCTTCAAAAGGGACAAAGAGAAGCAGAGAAAGAGGACAGAAGCCAGTGAAGAGTGATACTGACCCTGGAAGAGAAGGGTGATACTGACCCTGGAAGAGGAGGGTAGCAGGAGAGGAGCTAAGTGGCAGGATCCAGACACACCTGCTTACTAAACTTTTACACAGTGCCCACAAAAGGTGAGGACTGGAGATCTCCAGCGCAGCTTCACACCCTTGCGCTTAATGCATTTTATTTTACAGAACCTGTAAGCAGGTTAGGGTGGAAGTAACAGCAGCTGTTGCCTGGGTCTTTTGTAAGCAGTTTATGTGTATGTAAAATTAATGAATATTTCCTCAAATCTGTATCTCTTTCCCCCTTCACCCCATCCTAACGCTCTTTCCCTGATGATGAACTTAGCAGTCTAGAATGCCTCTGGAACAAGCTCTTTCACAACTGATCTTTGGCAGAAGTAGTTTAAGACAACAATAAAGCAAGAAACCAAGATCAGCGAAATCTTTAATTCTTCTTTTGTAGTCAGGGCAGTGCCATTTTCCAGGACTTGAATGAACTCTCTGTCTATCTGCGCCTCTCTCTCTCTCTCTCTCTCTCTCTCTCTCTCTCTCTCTCTCTCTCTCTCTCTCT
>NC_022013.1:28091732-28098984 GCF_000317375.1 Microtus ochrogaster
CTCTCTCTCTCTCTCTCTCTCTCTCTCTCTCTCTCTCTCTCTCTCTCTCTCTCTCTTCTTTCTTTCTGTGTGCCTCTCTGTCTCTGCCTGTTCTCTCTCTCTGTTTCTCTCTCTCCCTCCCTCCCTCCCTTCCTCCTCTTTCTCTCACTTCAAGTAGAAAACCAGCAGAGGGCACTGATAGCCCTGAACATACAAGACATCTAGTGAAAAGATCTTTACAGAAGAGGAGCCCAGTGTTAAGACAGGGAGGGAGCCTAGAAAAGCATAGGCTTCTTACTTTCCTGTCTGTGTATTGTACGCCACAACTGTTTCTATTACTAATGGATGCAGCCCTTCTCATCTTTCCTTTAGACTGCTTGAGAGCACCTTTCCCAAAATATTCTAGAACTGCGTTAAATACTTTTGGTAGGGTGAAAATAGTCAACACTATTTTATCCTGCCATTATAAATCATTTTATTTGACTCAAAATGTTTGCATTCATGTGGACAGGATTTGGTTAGAAAACTGAAGTCGGCTTTGTCCATAGAGACACTGTATTTTTACTTGGTTTATATTTCACACTGTGTGTGTTTTCCAAGTTTTAAAACCTATTCCAAAACAGTTGCATCTATCATGAGTATAAAATAAATGCTCATAAATGGAAAGTATAATTACTTGTGCCTGTTGTTCTGTTGTTTAAAACTTAAGCCTACATAGCTTTTGAGCAGGAACTTCTACTAACGTGTAAACAACCCCAGGATATATGTATACCTCCAGACATTTATCTCTGAGATGGAATTGCTTTCACGCAGGTTAGTGGTACTGTTCAATGGCAGACAGTTAGATGGATGGACCTGCTTTTCTCAGCACCCAAAGCTGAGTGGCAGAGCTCCTTAGAGTAACTGCACAGTGCTCAGATATTTCTACATTCAGGATTTCACTTGTTAAAGCCACTAAAACAATTCTTGTGCCTATGTGCTTTTGTCCAAATGCCGGGCATTATTTTTGGTTGTGAGCCTAGCCTTTAACAGCTGAGCCATCTCTCCAGCCCAATGCCGGGCATTATTATACAGGACAGATGTCTTTACTTCCAAACAGACAATTGATAGGCAGGAAATAGAGCATTTTCCCTGTGATAATGGGCTGCCTGTATCAGCTGCTCTAGAATATAACCTCCGTGTCATCGCTGCGGCACCATAGCTTTAAAAAAAGGATTGTTCAAAGACTCGTACAATGCTCCCTTTGAAGGTGCTACAGACTCCAGAACTTGGGGCAAGTTATGTCGATGGTCATCCTGAGATCCGAGGGCTACTTTTCTGTTCTTCACTATGACCAGCTCTGGAGAGTGCTGGAGACTCCATCATTTGTGACGACAGGAGGACCAGAGACCCAGGGACAATCAAATCCTGGCATTTTCCAGTTTTATTTTTATATAAATGGTTTAATGAACAAACCTGCAACGACCTACACATTTTTCTTGGCGTCCTTCCTTCATGGTGAAGCTGTAATAGGAGAGGGCAGTTCGAGGCTTTCTGCCTCTGGATGGCAGTAACCCCTGCTAGAATGTTCATGACCCTTGACTGTAATATCTTAAAGTAAGGATTTCCTGCTCTTTGTCAGTTTTCTGTCCAAAGAAAACACTAATTTTGCTTGGTCTGAAACACACACATGCACACGCACACGCTCACACAAACACACACTCACATACACACACACCAAACAGGGAGTCTGTTTAACGTTAAAAGTTGATACCACCAACCCCAGGCTAAAGGAAAATGAAGACTCAGAGAGCAAACCTTAAAAAAAAAAATTGGCATTTGGATATTTCCATATGTTTATATGCGATTCACTTTCCTTCTTCCATAAATTAACAAATGCTGCCGAGCCAAGCGTATTTTTTCCCTCAAGACAACGAGGCCCTGCAAAGCTCTAGGAATATATCCAGGCTTTGGGAATAAGCATGTCTACCACTAAAATTATGTGCTCTGATTAATATAGTCCATCTGGATTTTCTGACTGAGGCTTTTCATAGACACAAAGAATTAAAGAGCTTAAACATTAAATACAGAGCAGTGCACACATGGCAAATGTGGTTCCCGAGCCTCCCCGTGCTGTGCTACTGCAGTGCCGTGAACCGACATCTGGATTGGGCTGTGGGCTATAATTTATTGTCCTGTAATATTTTCCGGGTCCTTCTCATGCCGGTTCTTTTAAACCTGCTGTTTAGTTCTTGCTTAGCCTCGGATGCTCCTGTACTGTTTACTTCCTATGGGGAGGTGAGCTAGGCCCAAAAGCACTTCCTGTCTCCATTCCCAGCTCTTAGCCTGGGCACAGAGGTCCTACAGAGGGTTTCACAGCCCTAGTTTCACATCAGTGGGACCTGGTATGACATTCTTCTTGGGGAAGGAGGATGGATTATTTGTGAGACAAAATTCCCACATTCAGGCATTCTTTCTTTTCTTTTTCTTTTAATGTCCTTCTGAGAATTTATTAAAAAGTGACAGATTTAGATCCAAACCTGACCTGTTGGTGGTGGTGCCCAACTTAATCCCAGCACTCCAGAGGCAGAGGCAGGAGGGTCTCTGAGGCCAGTCTCTTCTATAGAGCGAGTTCCAGGACAGCCAAAATGTTACATAGAGAAACTGTCGGGAGCCATCTTTTTGGGGTGACTTCTGCCACGATCCTAGCTGTAGTGGGTAACAGGAGGGCAACTCAGTGAACACTGAATGCTGAACTCACCAGTGTTTATTGTCCAAACACGTTTATACCCCAATACAAAAGGGGGGAAGACGGACAAAGACAGCTTTAACACAATACAAAGGACCACCAAAACAGTTACTTGCCTCAATACTTGAGACATCAAGTCACTATTTCTTGAGAAAAGCATTTTGTTTAGGCAGTGAACTTTCCCTAGACCAAGTGTCCTGAAGGCAGCCATTCCCTAGGTCAAACCTCCTATTTCAAAAGAAGGAGCAGAAGTAGCCATGAATTCTTTTACCTTTGGTCAGGGTGGAGTGGATCTACCTCTATGGGCCATCTTAATGTCCAAAACACCAAGGAAACACAACCTAGGTCAGAGTGTGTAGCCACAGTTGCTATCAACAACTTTGAACAGGCTCAAACTCTCTGACTTTCAGACAAGGTAGAATAGGTTCACATTTTTGGGCCTTCACAAGAAACCCTGTCTCAAACAAACAAACAAACAAACAAAAAATTTCAAGCCTACCTCATGAACTACAGTCGTGGGACTGTCAGTTTTGGTGTCTAATTCAAGTGACATCAGTTCCTGATGGCTTCATAATAACTATTCTCAAGTTGCTGGTGATTTGGGAGACTTCAGTGCGTAATCATGAATTTAATTCTTCACAGTTCTGAAAAGTGAGTGTGAATCCTTTGGCTTCTGGATGATAGATTTTAAAAATATAAATATTATTACTGCAATGATTTTTTACTACCAGAGGAAATTATTTTTATAGGTACGAAGATGAATTTTGGGTTTCTTGAGCTAACACTGGAAAATATATACTTAATACAAATATGAACATAGGAATACCTAGAATACAATAAAGGCCCAAATAAACAGTCTACACAGCAAAATCAAGTGGAAGACAGAGAGTCACTGACCCCAATAGTGCTAAAAGCAAGGAGAAATTCTGGGATACAACTCTTCAAATGTAAGGTCAAGTTGATAGAAATCAGTATGAGAATTTATCAAGCTCTAAGCGCAGATGAGAAGTTGGGAGAAACACATTCCTAATGCATGCTTCTTTCATGTTTTAGTCTTCGTACACTTGAAATAATGCCATAACCTGCTTAGAGATACAGGGCTTCTTATCACTAACCAAAATGAAATTCAGATCCCAGGGAGCTACTGTGCCTGACCTCATCTGGCTTGGGTTATTTCCAGCATGCAGCAATGGTCTCAGCTCCAGTATAGCCAGAACCGAGTATGTTGCTAACAAGAGGAATGCCATGATTAGACAGGAATGTTCTGAGGATTTGTGTCCAAGAGGGTCAGGGCCCATCGTAACTTCCTTTCTGTTCATTTCCGAAACTCCAGGGTACCTTTATGACATGTCTGCAGAGGGTCTTTTGAGTCAGTGATCTAAGTTCTATTCCCAGCATTTCTGTCTGCATCTTCTCTGGATTAGTTTTTGTTATTTTTATTCCTTCTCTTTGTGACTAGTCATTCATTCCTAAACAAGCACTGTGAAGGTCAAAGATGCTCAGTTTGCTGTGGAGAGAAAGATAAGAAGGGACATGGAGGAGCCTTCCTTAAAGTATGGCTCTGGGAATCTCTTGTCCAGACACAGTGCTGGGGTGGGGAGGGGGCAGAAGAAAATCACACGTCAGCATAGCCCTACTTAAGGGTCGAATGATCAGGTTCCAGGAGTGCTTCCACCTCAGCATCCACTGTACATGGTCCTTCTGGGAAGAACTGGTAGAGAGTGGGTCCCTCCAGTGATGGATCCTTAAACTACGGCGGCTGGAGATGGGAACTTCTTAGACATCCTTCTCCTTGCAGAGTCTCTTCTGAAGGGATATCTAGTTGGCAACCACATGGCATTCTTGACAAATCCCTTTCGCTATAGTGTTGAAAGTCATATGCATGTTTAGGATGCAGTTCCTCCATTATGCCTTTTAAGGGCGAGGCAGGTTAGGTCTGAGGATACGCAGTCTGTTGTTGCGGTAGGTCTCATATGAGATTGGTTCTCATTGTTGTCCACTCTTCTTTATATATGTTCCCTAGACTCAGCAGATGGACTGAGCTACATAGGTTTTCACAGCTTAGTTGATGGTGTGGTCCAAATCCTCTTTTCTGATGCTTTGAACCCCGGGTCATAATAACTTTCCTTAGCACAGCTGCTGCACATTCTCATTAGTGTTAGGTTGGTTCAGAAATAACTGCAAATTTTGTACTGTGAAATTTGCCCTTTGGCATTGCAATACACTTTAATAAATAAATGTGAATTTGTTACATCATTTTAATGCACATTGCCCACCTTATGATTTTCTGTTAGAGACTTGCTGCTGACTGTTTATATTTCTTTTATGCTATGGGTGTGATGCTAGACAAAAGGCAAATTTGAGTCATTTTCTTATTTAGGTTCAAAATGTGTAGTCAGTCGGTACAGACAATCCAAAGTGACAATGCATTCAGCACAGGATCTGCTAGCACAGGGACAATGTGGTCACTGGTGGTTCAAGAAGTTTTTTGAAGATAATAAAAGCCTTGAAGAGGAAGAGTGAGTGCCCAGCCATCAGAAGTTGACAATGGCCAATCTAGAGCAATCACTGAAGCCGGTCTTCTTATTGCTGCATGAAAATTTGCAAAGGACTCAGTGTGGACCACAACAGTTGTTCAGCTTTGTTGCAAAGCAAATGGTGGAAAAGCTTCCTAAGTGGGTGCTCTGTGAAGTGAAAATAAAGAAGTCATCTTGAACAACACTCCATTATTCTATGTAATAGCACCAAACTATTTCTTAATTGAATTGTGATACATGATTAAAAGTAGATATATGAGGTAGCCAGCAATGACCAGCTCAGTAATTGGACCTCAGAGGAGCTCCTGAACAATTCCCAAAACCCAACTTTCACCAATAAGTTAATGGTTCCTATTCTCATCAATGAAGATGTGGTTGGTCTTAGATTTAATGATTTATTGTTCACCTGTCTGAAATTGCAGTTCCTTTTACATTAACTTATTAGGCAAAGGAGCTCTAATTTCCAGTATATCCAAGTGGATCACCTGCGCTCCTCACTTTGGTTCTGTAGTGAGTGAAATAGACACACACCTTGCTGATCAATATTGAACACCCTGTCTTGATTACCACTCTCTTTCCTTGAACAAGTCAAAAGTTCTTGAGGAAAAGTTACACGTTGCAGCTCAGTATGAGACTTAGTATATTCTATGGAGTGTGTTTCACTGAAGACCAGGACTTCTAACCTAGAGCTTCAGGTCCATCGGTAACTCTTCCCAAGGAATGTGGCATGAGATCGCTCTGAGTTCTAACCCTTGATTTCCTAACTCACATATTCCTATTGAAGATAGGGGACTTCTGTTTTAGTTAGTTTTTTTTTTTCTGTGAGAAGATATCATGACCACAGCAACTCTTCTAAATGAAGACATTTAATTGTGATGACTTGCTAATTGTCATCATGGCAGGGTGCATGGCAGCATGCAGGCAGACATAGTGCTGGCTACATCTGATCAGAAGGCAACAGGAAGTGAAGTCAGACAATGGGCGGTATCTCAAATACAGAATACTTCAAAACCTGCCTCCACAGTGACACACTTCCTCCAAAAAGGTCATACCCCCTCTAACAAAGCCACACCTCCTAATAGTGACACTCCCTATGAGTTATGGAGGCCAATTACATTAAAACTACCACATTTTCTAAGTCAGTATGTATAATTTGTATATTTTACTAAGGATTATATTGTTCAGTCAACCAGATGTAGCTCTTATAGGAGGATACAGTAATATTCTGCAGGACTCTAGGTGGTTCAGACTTCTGAAACATTTGCTAATGACAGAGGAGGGTAGATTGGCACAGCCTCTTGGGAAAAACCGTAGTTCTACTGCCTTTCCATTTAAGCATGAACTGCTGTGGAGGCTTCCCCAAATTAGTGGGTCTGTAAATACCTTGAGTGCTGTACATATGACAAAGCAGTGATGACCACGGTTGCCCCAGCAGCTGTAATTAGAGCTGCTATTTGGCTGAGCTAGAATAAGTCTAGAGTTAGTCTTTAAGTCATTCAATTTAACCTTTTTGGTTAATGCATGTGATGTCTATTGACAATAGTATGGGTAAATGGGACTATAGGATAATAACATATTTTCTCTCTTCAATAGGCTCTAATTTCTGCTATCCCAACTGGGAATGTTGTTTATTCTCATGGTAATGTTGTGAGCTGTGAGGGTTTTTCACTTCATCTTTCTTACTATGATTGCTCTGAATACAATGGCATTGGTAAATAAGACTGGCATTACTTTCAGTTGCCTTTGATAGTTGATTCTCTCATTCTCATATGAGAAAAGCTGAATGTTGTCACATGTTTGCTCAGATTCTTACAAAAATACAGTACAGCCTGACTTGGTTGCCCTTGTATTAGAATACATATAAATTATAAATTTGATACTCGGGTTTTTGCTTTCTTTCTTCTTTTTTTTTGGGGGGGGGGTTTTGAGACAGGGTTTCTCTGTGGTTTTGGAGCCTGTCCTGGACCTAGCTCTTGTAGACCAGGCTGGTCTCGAACTCACAGAGATC
>NC_022013.1:28099412-28110629 GCF_000317375.1 Microtus ochrogaster
CACACACACACACACACACACACACACACACACACACACACACAATTTTCAAGTTGGTCACTTTGTTACACTGGTCGAGGTTTTGTGACAGGAGCTCTCTGCCTACCCCAGGCTAGCCTCAGTGTCATGAGCATCCAGTATCACCCTTCTCAGTGACCGGCTTAGCTTTGAGCTGCTACATCTGGTATCACTGCTTGATTTTCATACATTAAATTCACCTTA
This sequence comes from Microtus ochrogaster, assembly GCF_000317375.1. NCBI lineage: Eukaryota > Metazoa > Chordata > Mammalia > Rodentia > Cricetidae > Microtus > Microtus ochrogaster. The sequence continues at coordinate 28,099,635 of NC_022013.1, forward strand.
AATTCCCAGAATAAATCTCATTTGGTCATAACCTATCATCTTTTTATATATAGTGAAATTCAAACTTCTAGACTCATTGTTGTTTTTCAGGACCTCCTTACTGTTTCACAGGGTAATTCTGTACTCTTGACTGAATGGGAAATATTTTGACTCTTTAGATTTCTAAGAGGATTTGTATTAAATGAGCATTGTTCTGTTGTTCAAAATTTTTGGGTTTCATCTCCATATGTCCATATCTTCTGCTGTGAATTGTCTTTTTATATCCTTCATTCTTTTTAAAATTGGGTTTTCATATTATAGTTCTTTCTATGTTTGAGACAAAATTCTTTTGTTATGTGTGTTGCTTCATGCGTTTTTAAAAAGGCAAAGTTTTTTTTTTGTTTGGGATATTTTTAAGTTACTGATTTGTTCTGTTACAGCTCATGATTTTCACACTAAGAACTCTCCATATAACTCAAGGGCAACACCATTTTAACCCAAATTTTCTTATTAACTATTTATAATTGTAGTTTTATATGAATGTCTGCAATAAATTTGTAGCTTATTGATGTAGGTGGGTCATCTGTCAATGTGTTACTTTCATTGGTTAATTAAAGAAAACTGCTTGGCCTGATAGGTCAGAACATAAGTAGGCAGGGAAGACAGAACAGAATGCTGGGAGGAGGGCAATGAGGCAGACCCTATAGCTCTCCTCTCCAAGATGGACGCAGGTTAAGATCCTTCCTGGTAAGCCACCACCTTGTGGTGCTCTACTCATTAATAGAAATGGGTTAATCAAGATGTGAGAGTTAGCCAGTAAGAGGCGAGAGCTAATGGGCCAAGCAGCATTGAAAAGAATACAGTTTCCGTGTAATTATTTCAGGTAAAGCTAGCCGGGCTGCAGCCCGCAGCCCCTTTCACTACAGTTTATTTTCGTATAAGCCATTAATATTGGTTTATAACCATTTTTAGTATGGATGCCCACTTGTTTCAATATCATCTATTGAAGAATTCTCATGTTCTCTTCATTTTGTCTTTAAGCTTCTGACAAAACTGATTGGCCACATTTGCTAATATATTGTCTGGATTCTCTGTTCTATTCCAAAGATGAAGCTGTTTAGCTTATCAAAATCACACTGTTTTGAATGATGTAGACTTCTAAAGTCAAGTGGCATTCATGGAGGGCTGCACTAACTTTCCCCACAGAGGGCAGTAAAAAGACCCAGTCCAAGAAATGCTCTAACTTTTCTTGCATGTGGGTCTGTTTATGGCACAGTCATTTGTACTTTGAATTCTTCCCTTTGATTTGAAGTTTTTGTTTCTCAGTGTAGAATTCTAGATTGGCAATTATTTTCTTCAATACCTTTAAAATATTATTTGACCATTTTGTGTGGCTATTTCTGATGTGAAACCTGTAATCATCCATCCTCTAATTCTTATACAATTAGGCCTTTCTTCTGATTACTTTTTAGAGATTTCTTTTTTATGATAGGGCAACTTAGGAAATTTGATTTAAACTGACTTTGTACTACTTGCTTTTGTGTTTTTAGCGTTACATAGTTACCAACATGGTTGCCTGGGTTGGTTGATCTTTGTGGTCAGTGAAATTATAAATTTTAACAAATATAGCAAGTATACTTCTTCAGAAAACATTTCTAAATATAACATGAGTAAGAAGAAATTTCCGAGAAAGCGAAAGTTAAAATACAAGATATTTAAATTCATGGGGCCAACTAGAGAAGGACTAAGTGAGAAAGTATATGATTGGAAGCCTTTTAGAAAAAAAGTAGATCAAATTAATGACTTAAGATCTTATTTTAGGGCTGGAGAGATGGCTCAGTGGTTAAGAGCATTGCCTGCTCTTCCAAAGATCCTGAGTTCAATTCCCAGCAACCACATGGTGGCTCACAACCATCTGTAATGGGACCCTCTTCTCGCCTGCAGGCATACACACAGACAGGCAGAATGTTGTATACATAATAAATAAATATTATTTAAAAAAAGATTTGATACCCTCAAACACATACATGCAGACAAGACAGCAATGCACATAAAAAGTAAATAAACTAAAAGAAAATAAAAAAGGTAAATAAACTATTTTAAAAAAAGATCTTATTTTAAAAAATTAAAAATAAGTGTGAAGTATACACAAAATAAAGAGAAGGATTTGATAAAAATCAAAATAGAAAGTAATGAAGTTTCCAACGAATAAAGATAACAGAAGATTTGAAAAATGTTTTTGCGTACTCTTTGAGAATGTCGTATTTTATATTTTCATCATGTTCATTCCTTTCCTCCAATTCCCAGATCCTCTCATAACTCTCTTCCTCCCAACTTTATAACCATGGAGTCCAATGGAGTCCAGTTTGTATTGGCCTAGCATACATAATTAATAAGCCCCCCAATGCTGTGACCTTTTAATACAGTTTCTCATGATGTGGTGACCCCCCAACCATAAATTTACTTTTGTTGCTACTTCATAACTGAAATTTTGCTAATATTGAAAATCATAATACAAATATCTGATACATGATCCCTATGAAAGGTTCATTTGACTATAGGTTTTTTTTTAACTCCAGCTCCCCAATAAACATATGGAGACATTTTTATTTATGGATGCCAGGCCTTAGTTTGACTTGTTTCTAGCCAGCTTTTCTAACTTCAATTAACCTATTTCTCTTCTTCTATGTTCTGTCTCTGGACTTTTTGCCTTTCTTTATTCTGTATCTCTCTCTTTCCTTCTTACTCCATGGCTGGCTGCGTCGCTGGGTGGCTGGACCCTGGCGTTCTCCCTTTTTCTCTCCCTCTTCTCTTTTCTCTTCTGTTATGGAGCCTAGATTTCTGCTGTTTATTCTCTCTGCCTGGCAACCCCACTTGTCTCTCCCTCCTGTCTATCTATTGGCTATTCAGCTCTCTATTAGACCAATTAGGTGTTTTAGACAGGCAAAGTAACACAGCTTCACAGAGTTAAACAAATGAACATGAAAGAAGGCAACACATCTTTGCATCATTCAACAAATATCCCACAACATAAATGAATGTAACACATCTTAAGCTAATATCCCACCACATTTGACACCTCTTCCTAAGGGTTGCAACCCAGAGACTGAGAACTGCTGTCTGAGAGGGTCCTGTTGGCATATGAGATGGAGATTTTATGAGAACCATGTCGCATCATTTTTTCTAATGCGCCATTCCAATTAGCAGCAGTTTAACAATCAGGCCATCTCTTGCTTCCCATTTACCATCAGAGATGGAGATTCACTGTTAGGCAAGTAGTGAATGAGCCAGGTCCAAATACAAGCATCATGTATTCAGTCGTCTGTAGAAGATTCTGAGGCAGACTGGGCTGCAAGAATTTTGTAAGTACTTTCATTGTTAAGTAGCAGGAAATCAATGTTTCTTTAATAGAAAAAAATTTGACCTCTAACAAAGCTTCAAGCATATGATATAGGATTCTCATTTTCCATCAGAGCTATTGTGCTATGGGCCAAAAAGAGCAGAGCCTTTATACTTCCAAGTGGATTGTAGGAGGCCGCTTGTTTGTTCCCAGCTGCCCAGACTCAAAATAACCACTCAGAAACTATATTATTTAAATCACATAAGCTATTGCTAGCTAGCTCTTATCTCTTTGGTTAACCCATTTCTCTTAATATGTGTATCATCATGTGGCTGTGGCTTACTGGCAAGATTTCATCCAGTGTTTGTCTCTGGTGGGGCTACATGGCTTCTGACTCTGCCTACTCTCTCTATACATATCTTTCAGCCTGGCTTTAATCTGTTAAGTCATTGGCCAAAAGCAGCTTCTCTATTATTTGTTTTTATTGAGCTCTACATTTTTCTCTGCTCCCCTCCCTGCCTTTTCCCTCCCCTTCAACCCTCTCCCAAGGTCCCCATGCTCCCAATTTACTCAAGAGATCTTGTCTTTTTCTACTTCCCATGTAGATTAGATCTATGTATCTCTCTCTTAGGGTTCTCATTGTTATCTAGGTTCTTTGGGATTGTGATTTGTGAGCTCGAATTCTTTGCTTTGTGTTTAAAAATTACTTATAAGTGAGTACATGTAATAATTGTCTTTCTGTGACTGGGTTACCTCACTCAAAATGATGTTTTCCAGCTCCATCCATTTGCTGCAAAATTCAAGCTGTTGTTATTTTTTTCTGCTGTGCAGTACTCTGCAGCTTCTTTATTAACCAATGGCAATAAAACATATTCACAGCACACATCACCTTCCACATCACAAGTGATTTGTGCCAGGTGTGTGGCTTGCTTTAGGAAGATTATGATGTCAGGTGAGTAGTTTTCTGCCGATCATTGACCTCCAAAGTAATATGCAAAACCATGGTGGTCCAGGAAAGCTTGGCACTGGCAGGTGATTATCAATGTTTCTATGATGGTAAAGCCGAAATGAATGGTACAGTGAAAGACAAGGAGCTTAAAATCATGACTATTGTTTGTTTCTTACTGAGTGATTTCTAAAGCCTTGTATTTCATTTGCATTCTTCTTAATTATCCCCAGGATCTTCCAGTAATTATTAGTGACAAGCTGCATGACTGAGACTAGTACCCAAGGTCACACATTTACTCTATGACCATCCAGGATTTAATGTTTTGCATTTGAATCCCATTTTGGAATGAAGATATATTTGTTAACTTAGTAGGCAGTGAGGGTTTTCACTTTGGCCCAGTAATTCTATGTGGAAGAAATCTGGGAATGGATTCAGGTACCCGTAGACAGACTGGGAGCAGACTACGACAGAAGCCCAGGTAAGAGATGGTAGCATCTGAGCAAAGGCAATGAGTGTGGGGGTGGGAGGGCTGGAGAGAGTAGAGAAAATTTATGAAGTCAAATAATTAAATAGTTAAGGATAGATAATAGAATAAGAGTCTTAGTGAGTTGGGGATATACAAAATGATTCCACTATCTAGAGACAACTGTGAATGGCTAGGTAGGTTGCTAACAGCAACTATATTGCTAGAAATAATTATTTGTGCATATGTGTATCTTCTTTCCATCAGCGTGTGGGTGGGCCCAACTGATCACTTCTTGATTCTGGCATATAGCACAGTATTTGGTTAGATCAATTTGTTAACTGAAATGGACTTTACTAATAGTAATCTAATTATCACTATCATAGCATGAAATTATTAGTTAAAACCAAAATTATTAAAAATAATATTATCATAGAATATAACCACTTTGAAAATATATAATTTTTATTGATCTTCCAACATTTATCATTTCTCCTAGAATATCCAATTTAAATTTATTTTAAAAGAAAGGTATATTTTTGGAAGAAATTATATCCAAAGCAAGGACACATGAACTGAATTTGTTTGGTGGGAACGTCCCTTGAGGTATTAACTAGGCAGTGGTCTAAGTTAATGTGGCAGAAAGATTTTGACACATTTATGTAGCAGAGTCTTAATTTAATGGGCTTTTCAGGATCTATCCGTCAGTGCCTTCTAAATAAAACAACTTTTAACTAGAGTCTCTTAAAAGTTCAGTTGTTAAACCCTCAAGCTCCATCTGTCATAAAAAATTATGCTCTTTAGAGAGATGTTAATGTGCTTGTATTAGCCAAGCACCTAAATCTCTAATGTGATTTAATTAGGATAGACAGTCCTTGACTGACCGTGGCTTGACTTATTCATTTTTAATTTTACCTTTGTGAAAATGAGATGCATTTAGTCAAAATCATACTTCACATTTTGAGTTTTGATAGTTCCAGGCTGTAGGTATGTGATATCACAGACTCTCGGTGCTGAGCAATGCCAGCTAGCCACAGTTCCCCATCCATTTAGCATGAGATTACTGAGCTACAATCTTATTTTAAGTCTAACATCGTTTGGGCATGCAACAAGCACATGGACATATAATTGGAGATTTAAACTGATCAGGAAACATTGTTCAATCTTTTTTTGCCCAGTCTAGTGAAAGGAAACTAAGTAAGACAATTTTGAGTGAGAAACTAAGATCTTTTTCAGTTGGAGTAAGATCCCATTTGAATCTTACCTCAGTGTTAGAATGGCCTAATTATTTATAGTGTTTTTTAGCCATATTCATATGCTGACATTTACTCATTAATATGATGGTATTAGGATGTGTGCATTTGGGAAAGTAATTGGATCATGAGGGTGGGGCCCTCATGAAAGGAATTAGTTCCTTTTAAGAATAGGTATATGGGATTTTTCTGTCATGCATTGAGAAGGTACTGTCTAGAAGAGATAGCGAAAGAATAAATAGGCCCTCCCAGACACTCACTCTTGGACTCTACAAAACTGTGAGAAATAAACCTGTTTATGAGCCTGCAAAGCATTTTGCTATAGCTGCCTAAATAGAGTACGATATTTGGTCATTTGTTGTTGGGTAACACATGAGCCTCAATTTCTTGTTTATAAAATGAAGACAGTGGTACCTTATTATGTCCAGTGTATACCTGGTGTGGAAAAGGTGGGCAGCAATGGAAGTTTCATTGTTGTTTATTATGATTATTAATTATCACCACAAATCTCATCAGCCTCCAGGCTTAAGTTCACATCTGCTCTGGGTTTTGTTTTTTTTTTTTTTTTTTTTTTTGGTTTTTCGAGACAGGGTTTCTCTGTAGCTTTGGTGCCTGTCCTGGAACTAGCTCTTGTAGACCAGGTGGGTTTTGTTTTTAACAGTCATTTCTCAGGTCTGTCTGTTAAAGAATGTGAATTATGTCCTAATTCTCATCTAAGTGCAATTGTAATAATAAGGCCAATTCGTTGACCAAGGGTAATAGGAATATATCCATATTGCCTGTAGACAATCCAAAATCTAACCCTTGACTGGCTCAGGAGATTGTTAAAGAAGTAGGAGAAAACCGTGCACTATAAATGCCCTTTGTACTTTTACTTGCTGAAATCGAAGAGAAAATGGCCCGGTGGGGATTGCCAGCATTGGGGATGCCTTCCATTAGCACTGGGAGGTGAAAGTTGACTGTAATTAGCTGTAATTAGCTACTGATCTTTTAGGACAACCAGAAAATCTGTTCTTTCTTCCCTGAAGACATTACAAGGGTGCTCAGAAAGATCAGAAATTTTTCAGCAGATAATCTTGGATCACAGAGTCCTTTAAAGGCAGCCGTTCCACCATGGTCAGGTCTGATGCGGATGTCACAGGTCTGTATCTATTTTTGGCATATTTATTAAGACGTCTCATTGTCTCGTGGGGAAGAAAGAGAGAGAACAAAGCATGAAGGAATTTTGCTAGTGATCATACTGCACATTGTGTAAAACAATGAAACTAATTGAACTGAATGGCTTTGAGCCCTTGAAAGTCACAAAGTGACGAGGGTTGCTTGACAGCTAGTGAGCAATTATTTCCCATCCCACTGATTAATTTGGTCAATTAATGGCAAATAGGAATGTCACAAGTGGAGAGGGTAATGCGAGCCATAAATGTAAGAGTAAAATTGAGGGCAACCTTGTCACAAAAAGGGTCTTCGGTGGCTAGCTCCGGCATTGATGGGGCCCTCAAGCTAATTCCCTGTTCTGTTTATTCTTCTCTAAGAGACTGAATCTTAAGTTAAAGGACCTTTGATGAAATCCAAATGGACTTCTGGCAGCATTTTCTAAGGAAAATATGGGAAAGAAAGTTAGTGTAGCATTTAAAACTTTTATTTCTAGTGGAAGCATTTAGTTGTATCACGCAAGTAAGGTAAATTCAATTCTGAACACCACAAATATGGCACATTCATTTCTACAATGACCAGCTGAGAACTGCTGATTCAAACACCAGGACAAGCCCTCTACATCTGAGCCAAGTGGCTGCTGCAAGAAATTGCCTCAAAGTAGGTGATTCAAGACAACGGAAATTCATGATTTCATTGCTTGGGCGGCACTGGGTTGAAATCAATGCTTCAGTAGTATCAGGTCCTTCTGCTGGCTCTCAGAATGGGAGTCTGTTCCCTGTCCTCCCAACCCCCCCAGTGTCTGTGGTGACCCTCAACCCTTGGAAATTATTGATATGTTGATACTTCACTGTAACTTCTGTAGCCAACTTTCCTTTGTGTCTTTTTTGTGTGTCTTCTCCCTTCTCTTACATTCAAAAGACCATTGTTAGTTCAGGATGATCTTATCTTGATTCCTTGCACCCCTTTCCAAATAAGATCAAATTCATAGTATCTGGGCGGTAGATATTTTGATTATTAGTTGTTAAACATTTATTGAATTTGTTCTTCTGTAAACAGAGACTACTTGTTTGTTTCCCAGCTGCCCAGGCCTGAATAATCACACAGAAACTATATTAACGACAACACTGTTTGGTCAATAGCTTAGTCATATTTCTAGATAGCTCTTACATCTTAAATTAGCCCATTTCTGTTATTATTTTATGTTTTACCATGAGACTCATGGTTTGTTACCTCTTGCTTCAGGGGCAGCTACATGGCATCTGCTTCCTTTGGCAAGTACATGGTGTTCTCTGTCTTCACCTATGCTCTCTCTCTATATCTTCCAGCCTGACTATATTCTGCCCTGCTATAGGCTGAAGCAGCTTACTTATTAACCAATGATAATAAAACATATTCATAGAATACAGAGGGGAATCCCACATCATCCTTGGGCAATATCATGTATTCTGATTACTGGAATTCCCCAATCTTTTCTTAACTTCCATCTACCCCATGAACCCCCCACCATACAATTCCCTTTTTTAAAGTTTTTCCTAGACTCATTGAGTTTAAGCAAGATCATCTGTATGACCATGGATTTGTAACTGTCCATTTAAGATTAGTGGATTACTAGTTGGTACCCAACTGAAGACAATGACTGCTCCTCCCTGGAATCTGTCAGTATCAATTACTTCAGCAAAGCAGGGTAGAGCCCCATAGGTTCCTCCATCATCTGTGACAGACTACTGATAGGCTCAGTATTGTATAGGTCCGTTGTAGAGACCTGGAAAGTCATGATTAAGTAAGTTGCTGCACCATGCCCAGAAGATAGAATTTCATATACCTTCCCCCTATCATCTGGTTAAAAAATATTTTTTATTAGTTCTTTGAGAATTTTCTACCCAGTGTTTTGGCTGTACTCTCTCCCTGTCTCAGTACTTCTCAGATATATACCCCTTCCCTTTCCTACTCACTGAACTTTGTGTTTTTTTCCATTTATACCCACCAAGTCCAGTTTGTGCTGCCAGTATGTTCTTGGATGTGTGGCCATCCACTGGAGCATGGTCAACTTACCAGGGACAGTCTTCTTAAGCAATTATCAGTTGTGAAGAGTTCCTTAGCAAGGGCTGTGCCTTTGTGACCTCCTTCCTTCTCCATGCTGGAGCTTAATCTGATCAGAGCTTACCCAGGCTTTGTGCGTGCTGCCAAAAACACTGTGAGTTCATATGTGTAGCCTCCCTGCTATGTCTGGAAGACAGTATTTTCTTTTTTTTTTCATAATTTTTTTCCCATTTATTTATTTATTAAAGATTTCTGTCTCTTCCCCACCACCTCCTCCCATTTCCCTCCCTCTCCCCCAATCAAGTTCCCCTCCCTTGTCAGCCCATAGAGCTATCAGGGTTCCCTGCCCAGTGGGAAGTCCAAGGACCACCCACCTCCATCCAGGTCTAGTAAGGTGAGCATCCAAACTGCCTAAGCTCCCACAAAGTACGTGCAGTAGGATCAAAAACCCATTGCCATTGTTCTTGAGTTCTTGGTAGTCCTCATTGTCCGCTATGTTCAGCAAGTCCGGTTTTATCCCAGGCTTTTTCAGACCCAGGCCAGCTGGCCTTGGTGAGTTCCCGATAGAACATCCCCATTGTCTCAGTGTGTGGGTGCACCCTCGCGGTCCTGAGTTCCATGCTCGTACTCTCTCTCCTTCTTACTGTCATCTACAACCTCTGGCTTTTCTACTCTTCCCCCTCTTCCAGAGTGCTCCTTGAGATCTGGGAAGAGTTGTAATATAAATGTCCCATTTAGAGCTGAGAATTCTGTAGTCTGTTATTCTCTGTACTGGAGCAGTTGTGGGTCTCTGTGTTAAACACCATCTACTACAAATAGGAGCTTCTCTAATGAGGGTTGAGATATGCATTACTTTAAGAGTATAATGATACCTCATTGAGAGTCAGTTACTACTTTGAACATCTGGCAGAATAATAATAGTAGATTCTGGCATATGGTCTATAGCCTGTCTAGCTACTGGTTCTTGGTATACAATGTTGCCAAGTATGGGTTTCATTCTTGGAAAAGGACTAATATCTAGTCAAAAAGTTGTTGGCCATTTCAAATTTGTTTATAGCATCCTTGTACAAGAGGTCTAGTTATTATTTTAACCCCAGGGTTTATAATTGAGTAAGTATCATCAATTACTTTTCTATATCAGATACTGTATATCACACCTTCCAGTACTACGAAAACTAGCCAGTAGGGATTTAGATTTTAGGTCACTACTAGTCTTCCATATCCATATTTTATTAGTCAGGTATGTGGTGTTTTCAGCAATAGGATGTTACTGTCAAGTTCTAGTGGGTAGCCAAGAACAATAGCAGTAGTTTGTAATGTTTGGTCATTTATGAGACTTCACTGGCTAAACATTTTAAAAGAGGTAATGAATTCTCAATATTTAATTGATTAGCCTATGTCATTTTTAGGGGCACTATATAAGGTAGTTCCCTTTTATTTTAGCATATATATGTTTAGCACGTGCACACACACACACATACACACACAGACCAAAATCAAAACCACAAACTCACAAATAGGAGCTTCTACATTAGTAGATAGGTTTCCAATGGATTTAAAAAAGACCTTATGTGTTCTTTATCTTGTATTCCTTCCTCTGCACTGTCCTTCTGGCTTCCACCCTAATTTAGGCCATCTTTTAATCTCCCTTTAAGCCTTTATAGCAATGAATTCTATCTCCTCCTCCCTTGAAAAACCCCTACTCCCATCACCAGCCTCTCACTAATTTCCTGATCTCTATGGGCAGTGAAACACATGTATCTGAAGCTTCAAAGTCAGCAACCAGAAATGAGAGAAGACCTTTTCTTTTCTTTTT
>NC_022013.1:28110729-28138817 GCF_000317375.1 Microtus ochrogaster
CCTGTCCTGGAACTAGCTCTGTAGACCAGGCTGGTTTCGAACTCACAGAGATCCGCCTGCCTCTGCCTCCCAAGTGCTGGGATTAAAGGGGTGAACCACCATCGCCCGGCTCTGGCGTCTGTGTTTGAACTGCTTGCCGTGTCTTCTGCCTTGTACGCTCTCTAATAAGTCTATCCGGAGGTATTGTGTGACTCTCTTCTTCTGTCACATCTCTAGCATTAGTGGGGACAGAGGTGCACTTTCTCCACTTTGCGTTATGTTTATGCTTAGTACATTATATGGACTATGAAGGTGGGTTAATAATTTTTGAGGGACCAGTTATTTGAAGATATAATTTGAGATCACTGTCCTACAGGAACTACACATTGTAATTTTTTGGATATATTTACTACCTTCCTTAGCCATTGAGTACCATGGAGAAGTAGATTTTGTTTCTCTAGTGAGAGCTAAGTAAATACTTTAGTAGATTAGTGTATTAACACATAAGTAGAGGAAGATACTAATTGTCACTGATGATTATTTTGGGACATTCTGATACTTTATATAGTAATTAATGACTATTTTTGATTTATGATTCTTTATATTCAGTGACATAACTTATACAATACTTTAAAACAGCACTAACTCAATATTCTAATGTAAGTTATATATTTGAATCATAACTAAATAGTTGAGAAAATAGTTATGAAGGAGCAACTCTTAGCATCTCTTCAGAAGTGACACCAACAGTTTACCTTCAGACAATCTAAAAATCGATCTCTTTCTGAAAATCTAAAAAAAAGACAAAAGATTGCTTCAGCGAGAAGGGTGTTGTTTTGCCTTTTCAGTGTTTTCTGATTCGACAGCATGACACAGTATATATATTACACCAGTGTGCTTATTGTCAACTTCCAATCTTTCTGTCCTGTCCTTGTGCGGTGTTGTAGATGGAATGCAGCTCAGCCTGTAAATGTGGGCTGAGGCAATGGGCCCTGTATTTGGTGATGGATGCAAGGGCACTCAAGACATGCCTCAGGTTGACATGTAATACCTAATTCAGAGTTTCATTATCATTAAAATAAAAGAGGCAGGAGGTAGCGACTAGGAAAAGGAAAGGTAATTCATAGTACAGATGGTGTCTGGGGCTTTCAAATGTCCTGCTCTACACAGCAAGGCCAGCCTTTGACTGCAGCATCCTTCATGGCTACACACATTGACTTTGACATCTCCCTTTGACGGATGCATGGCCTAGGCTGGTGACTACACTCTTTTTCATCTGTTTGGCTGAAGCAAATAGGTCAGTTTTCCATTTTTATGTTCCATACTTTATTAAGAGGATCTCTGCTGATGCCCATTTACAGAGGAAATTAGCTGAATAGGAAAGAAATCAGCTTTCACTCATGCGGAGCAATGAAATCATAATCTCAGAAATCTAAGACACATGTCCTGTGCTGCTCTCATCAAGAGGCTAACAGCCTCTGAAATATGACGTGGCTCATGCACCATTCTCAGGGGCCTCCAATTCCATGCCTGGAAATACTTACGACCTAAATTACGCTACGTATTAAAGGCAGATGAAATTTCCCCTTCATGTAATGCGCATTTTGAAACATTTGATCTCTAAAACATTTTAAAGAGATTTATTTATATTTATTTTATGATTCTTTGCCTGCATGTATGTAACTGTGCCACATTCAAACCATACCCTCAGAGGTTGTAAGAGGGTATCAGGTCCCCCAGAGCTGTAATTACATATAGTTTTAAGTCACCATGTGGATTCTGGGAACTGAATCCTGTCTCTTTCAAAGCCAGCACATATTCTTCAACACTGAGCCATCTTTCCAGTCCCTAAACATTTATTCTTTTTAAAATTAGTTTTTTTAACCTTTCTCCTTCCTTCTGTATTAAAATAACAGTAAGGATACCTGGAAAAGTCATAAGGAATTACAGTATTAAACAATCTATTAAAAAACCTATAATACATATAATTCTGTGCATCTGAGTTGACAGTCAAAGACTACTTAACAAAAACTCCAATATGAGAAACCATATTTTTAGTTGTTGGTCAGTGTTGTCCAAGAGACTTCTAAAACATTACAGGCTATTACTTGCATGCTTGGTTGCTCCTGAGAGGTGTAAGATAAGACCCTATTGCTGAAGACACCATGCACGTTCGACACAGGGCCCAGAGGGCAGTGAGCTGGAGCTGATCTGAAGATTTTCTCCCTTAAGACTAGTTTTTGTGGTGTGGAAGAGCACTCCACAAGCTTCCAAAGGAGGGAACCAACCAATACTCTTACTCAGCTACAAATCATGCTCACTACATGATGACCAGCGTGGCACGATAATCCTAAGGGTTCACTAGTGATACACATACCTTGGTGGTAACCACACCTCTCTAACTGAACTTCAGACACACTCAGGATGGGGAAACAGTGCCTGATACTGGAAACCTAGCCAGCTTTCAGGATGAGTGAACTCACAGGTCTTGGAGGAGAACCTACAACCACCACTTTACTGAATGAGCATGATCTCTAACTACATTCTAAACATTTGTCCTTAAACCCACAGATAGCCTAGGATTCACCTCTCATCAAAGAAATATATCATAGCAACAACAGGTAGAAACCATTACAGTAAGCTACAAATACTCAAAATATAATGATCATGTAGTACCCAGCCCCAGCTAATACAGTAACAACATAATTCCTGCACCCAAGACTCAGGGATCATAGCCAAAGACAGAGCCAAAAGATCATAAACATTATTCTTAATTAACATTTTGTATGTGTTAAAGACAAGATACAAAACACTAAATGATGTATGTAAAAGCAAGCGAGTCACGTGATGGCTGTTGTTCACTTGTCGGGCTCATGATCTCCAGGCGGGGTATTCATTCTTTATCTTCAGGCTTCATCTACAAAGCCATAATGATGAATCATCATAGGCCACTTCTTTTCCTGGCACTGTTATATATTGTTTTCATCTAACTCAGTGAATACTCACAGAAGACCTATGAAATGTTTCCTACTATTTTAAATGATCTATTATTTTTAATACTTAAGAGATGGAGGCTATGGCCAGGGCAGTAACTTCTCCAAAGTCAGCCAGCTGCTCACAACGTGGAAGTGTGCACTGGAGTACGTTGGCTTTCGGGGTTGGTATTTTAAAGACTAGCTTATACTTCTTCCGGCAACTTGGGGACTGTGTTTTCACTGCTGAGTAGGAAAGAGAAGTGGTATCTGGAAACTAGCAGACCATTTCGCATGAAATTTGTTCTCTTGCCCAGAATCTGTGGGAGTTGTTCATTCATACATCAAGCCAGGAGGCATCTGTTTACAAAAGCCTTTCCTGAAACACTTCCTTGAAAGTCTTATGAATTACTATCACCGAAAGGACAAAAGCTAGACAGTGTGGCTGGTTCTGTCTCTCTCTGAACCTTAGAAAGACTTTCCATCTCCTGATGCTTTGGGGCTGACTCAGTCACAACAACTATTCTTTCGGGACACAAATCGGGGATGGCATAAGAAGTGTGTGATGGCCGCATGCTTCAACATGGCAACCGCTCCCACACAGGCGTAGAGGAAGTGAGGACAGCGTGCGTTTGACCATGGACAGAGCTGTATTGGGTCTGGGATCAGAAGACGATTGCAGCTGTCAACTAGTGATGACAATCGGGTGTTGGATTAATATCTGGTTACTGGGAAAACTTTAGAAGGACAGATAAGATGCATCTCCCCAGCAGTAATTTCACTGGCACCAGTGTTTCCGATAGGGAAGTTTGTGGTGTTTGGATTCAAAAGGACAGAACTTGAATCTGAGACCCATCATTTCATTGCCTTCTGACCTAGGTACATTTCCTGGGCTGTGTACAAACTGTAGCTTATCTTAAAGGAATGTCGGGGAATTCTTAGCTGTTTTGTGCCCTTTAGACATAATTGTCACTGTCGTGAAGAACATATTTGGTATGTACTATTTATGAAGATGCAGTTCTTCCTTTTCTAGTTTTTAATTTCACACTCGATCTTTTTATTGCTATATCTAAAAGTTTAAGGTGATATTTCCTTGATTTTTTAGTATTCTAATCAGAGACATGGTTTTAGCAAGGAACATATGCCCATGCAGAGACAGAATGAGATGAAACTACCAGGGAAAGATAACGGAAAAGAAAACCTCAGAGGAATTAGAGTGTTGTAACGATGCTTTGCATTCCCCTCTGCCATCAGAGTCGGAAGCATTCTGCTGTGCTTTGGTAGCTATCACTTAGTCCCTATAGATTGCTGCTGTGCACTTGCCAGATTCACCAAAAAAGGTGGCTTTGTGGGCCAGACTTGGGTAGCCATTTTGTTTCCTTCACTAGGCGAATTCATTAACACTTCAAGAGAAAAGCACCCTCTTACAATTGGAAGAGAGAAAATGTAACCATGAGGACTTTTGTGGCTTCACCCAACTCCATGCAATGGAAGAAATTGTAACAGGAGAACATGGGACTAGAATACAGAGAGAAAAAAACTATAGTAACAGAGGGAGAAAGTCCTGAGAGGCAGCGGCTACTATTTACGGAGCAGGCTGTTCCAAGACTGGTTTTGCCTCTAATTGTCTTATGCAGTCGACAGGTATTTAGATGTTCCTCACAACCAAGTACCAGGAAGTGTTTGAGGCTTTTAGGATTCAACATGTTTAAAAATCCAAGCCAAACATAAATGGCAATAAACAAACAAAAAACAAAAAAAAAAGCATTCTGCTATGCTTATAGACTAGAGCATAGCCCAGTTGTCATCTGAGAGATTTCATACAACAACTGATAGGAGCAGACAAAGAGAACTACAGCAAAACATTAGGTAGAGTTCAAAGAACCCCACAGGAAGGGGCAGAAGGGTCAAGAGTACCACGAGAACACCTCCCACAGAAGCAGTTAAACAGGGTTCATCGGGTCGCACAGAGACTGCAGCGGCAATCATGGAGCCTGCTGTTGTTTATTTGATTAATATGTTTTGGTTAGCATACAAAGTAATAGGTGTGTGGAGGGTGAAGAACTGGGAGGAGTGGAAGGAGGGCAAACTGTGGTTGGGATGTAACATAAGAGAAGAACAATAGTAAAGAATTACAAAGATGAAAAAAAAAGAGAAGAACAAATTTTTAAAAATCCTTGCCTACTAGAATTTATTTTTACCACCCTTTAACAAACTGTGTATAGTTGAAGGCTATGTCAGGGCAAATGGGAGTGGGTTCGGATGATAACAGGCTTTGTGGCTGTTGTGAAATGGTTGTTCTTTGTCTTTTGGGAGCCACTAGTGGGTTCTGGGCAGCACAGTAAAGTCACCTGACTGACATATTTAGGAAAGTTGTTAGAAAAGACCAAGGAGGCATTGATGACTGAAATAGTTCTTAAAGAAGGTATCATTGCCTTCACTTTACAGACGAGGAAACTAGGAAGGGAAGAGATACAGAGACCCACAACATCCATAGAATGAGAGGCCTTGGAACGCTCGGCCTCTCGTAGGTTGTCTCCACCCAATCCCACCGCTCAGAGAGGCCTGCAGAAGAGGAGGTGGAAAGAGCGGAAGAGCCAGAGAGGATGGAGGACAGCAGGCAGTCAGGCCTTCAGAACTCAGCAGCACTGACACACAGGACCTCACAGACTATGGCAGCATGCCCGGGGCCAACAAGGTCTGCACCAGATGGGGTCCAGTGCTGTGAAGAGCAGTAGACACCCCCCCCCCAACTCTAATCCAGAAGCTATGTCCGACTGATGCATCCTGGCAAAGGAAACACTGGTTTTCTCCAGTGGAGTAGCGCAGGTATACAAACCACACTTAAGGGCAGGCCCCATGCCCAGCAGTAGACGGCCAACACAAAATGAACTCATTAGGAGTTTGAGAGTTTATTTATTTATTTGTCTCATAATGCTTTTGTCTGAATATGGTTTGACATTATAAGTCTTTTACACATGCATTGTGGTTTTTGATTTTTGTGTTTTTATGGGTTTTCTGTGTGTGCAAATGTGTGTCTCAGCTGTGTATGTTTATTATACTTGATTTTTTTGTGTTTTTGTTTGCTTTATTCTGATTTGTTTTTATCTTATTTTATTTATTTTTTTCAGATGCTTCTAATGAGAGGGGGAGGTGTGAATTTGAGTGTGAGGGGAGGATCTGTGGGAGTTGGGAGAGGGGAAACTGTAATCGGAACAGTTTTATAGATAAAAATCTGTCTGTAATAAAAAAGAAAAAAGTACACATAGTTTCATATAGCTGTATTTGAATCCAGGTTGATGTTCTACCATACTTTTAGTAGGAATAGGTAGGGTATTATTGTTTTAAAGATTGCTTTTACTTTTATTTTAGGTTTATGCTTGTTTTGCCTGCATGTCTATCTGTGCACACAGATGGCAGAAGAGGGCATTGAATCACTTGGAGCAGACAATTGTAAGTTGACATCTGGGTTCTGTGAATTGAACCCAGGTCCTCTGGAAGAGCAGTCAGTGTGCTGAACCATCCCAGCCTCCCAGGGAACTATTGTAAAGACATATAATTAAACATAATTTATCAAACATATGTTGTAACTATCCACTATTCACCTAGCAAGCTACAATCTTAATAAAGGCAGTGGTATTCTAAACAAATAAAAACGACAATTTAAAATCTGATATTATTCTAATTTTCTTTAGAACAGAAAGACACAAGGATACAACGTTCAACTTTTATGTTCTGTGGGTGTTTATATAAAAACGTTAGCTTTGCAAACATCCCACCAGTTTCTAAAGGCAACTGTTAAATAAAGATAACAAAAATCGCTCTGAAAGTCTCTGTTATACCAATTCCCAAAGGTCCTGAATTGTAGTGGCTGTTCCCGGAAGGATTTCCTGTTGGGGTTCAGTGTTTATTCTGCAGTAGGGAGCACCATCTGACTGGGGGAGTCCAGGCCTAACACTGCTGACTGTGATGAAGCCTGGGAGGACAGTGAGGGTACATAGTTAGGAATGGGATTGCCAGGTCATTCAGTAGGTATTTGGGATAACATGCAAATGCAGAATAACTCTTTCAGGTGGTGGCCCTCCCGGCAGGAGAAAACGAGAACTGTCACTTGTCCTGTGCACATGAGCGCTCTTGTCTAGACATTGGCCTTCAGGTCCATGTGAAATAGCATCATGTTTTGGTTGTCATTTGTATTCCTGGTGTGTTCATCACTTTTAAATGTTGTCGACTCTGTGTATCTTACTTATACAATTTCTTATACTAGACTTATTTACCTATTTTTCCTAAGCATTTTAAAGTTATTCTTTTTAGGAGTTATTTACAAATTTTGGAAAAATTTTTGCCAGATAATTTATTGACAATATTATTTTCCATAGCCTGTAACAAAAATGCACACCTGAGTGTATTTGAATATTATATATATGTGTATATATATATATATATTCCCAATTTAATTTTGTTGTTAATTTGATTAACAAGTTCTAGTTAGTATACAAAGTAATAGGTTTCATTTTGACATTTTAATACATGTATGCCATGATTTTTCTGTCATTTATATCCTTTCTCCACTTCCTTCCCCCATGGCTCCTGTTCACCCCGAGCTTATTCCTTTCCTTCTCAACAGATATCCCTCTTGCTTTCATGCAGAATGCATTCCATTATCCCCCTCCCTTGAAGCCTCCTTCTTCCCTCTCATTTTCTAGTTTCGTAACCTAAACACATCACACACACACACACACACACACACACACACACACACACACACACACATCCCTCGTTTATGTATAAGAGAGAAAACTTGGTTATTCTGTCTTGTTTCACTTAGTATGATGATTTCCATCAGAATGTATAGGTACTTTGTCTTTATTCATGCCACTCCCTTAGTCCACTTTCTGTTGCAGGAATTAGCAGCATGATGACATCTCGCACCTTTGCCTCTGCGTCATCTCTCTGAGAAGCCTGTCCATCAGCACCCCTGCTTGCGTCACAGCTGCCTAGGTGACAGAATGACTGCAGCATCATGGCAGTGCTTGTGCTCGGTGACTCTTGCGTAGTCTACATTATACTAACACTGCAAAGACCACCGCTGCATCACGTAGCCTAGGATGAGACTCATTTCATCACAACAACAGCGCTGCACTATTTCATGTCACCATGAGAAGGATGACGGTAGTATGACAAGATTCTTTGAAAGTGCAATTTTTTTATTTTCCTTTTGACAACATGCTGTTATTAGCTGTCTAGGTTAGATAATGCTTATCTATTGCTGTGAGTATAAGATCTCCACCATAGACATGTATGCACAAGAAAAACATAACACAATGTGTATGTATGGAGGGTTTAGTCTATTTCAGATTCAATTTGGGAATTTCAAGAATGTATCCTGACAGATAGGATGGGACCCCTTTATGTAACACCTTAGGGTTACCAAACATGTTCAAGTTTCATAATGGGACGAATGTGCCAAATGCTAATGGGATGGCAAGTTATACAAACCAAGAGTAATGTTTAATAAACCAAAAAATAGGTCTTTGAGTTCATAGGAAGATATTCATTTAGGGTATGGGACTGAGTAAATTTGAATATTTCAATGAAAGAAGTAGTATCTATTAAATATTATTTAATTCTCACCCCCAGTATTTAACCTAAAACTACTTCTCAGTCTGAAACCTCTCTGATATGTTTGCACATCTTTTGCTTGTTTGTATAGAAAACAATGCGCATTCAATACACTTTGACTACTTCTTCGAGCTGCTTTTGAAAAATTAAGTGCTGTGTATCACCCCTGGATTGTAATATCAATTTCACAAACTATAAATAGCAAGTGTGCCTGCTGGAAGAATTTTCACTCTTACTTATGTTTCATAATCATTAGGTAATTGTGTCAGAACACCGTTAACAACATTTGTGAGGCGAGTTGACTGGGCGGGTGAGAACATTGTGCATCTTTAAGGATATTCACACCTAATAAAGCCGCACTGTGGAAACCGCAGATGCATTCAGAGAGACTTTCTTCCTTCCCTGAAGATGCTTAAAAATTATACAGATCACACCAGTGGAAAGTATCCATCTCCGTGTTATTTTTTTCTTATAGAGGCAAAGATGAACTAGATATAAAAATGTGGTAGGTATATTGTGGGTTTCAATCCTTATTAATGAGTTGGAAGGAACAGAAGAGTCAGCTTTTATATATTAAAAGGTTTTTTTTTAAATGTAGATGACCTCTAGCAAATTAGGAAGATCATGATTAATGAGAAAGGTTCTTTATTGCTAATTGAAGCATCTGAAAATAATCCCAGAAAGACATAACCTACTTAAAAAATACAAATACTGTGTGAGGTATAGGCCTCTGTTTTCAGCACTGGGAAGAGGGAGACAGAAGGATCCTGAATTACAGGCCAGCCTAGGCTACAAAGTAAGTTCAAGGTTAGCCCAAGTTAGATAGCAAAACCCTGTCTTAACACACCAATCCCAGCAGTAGAGAGTTGGTCTAGTGTGTGTTCTGGGTTCAGTCTACATTACTGAAAACAGTTATGCAATACTGTTTGGAATCACTGTGGGCTGAGCAATTGCTGTCTCTAATCTAGACAGTGTGTAGCATACTTTCTGGCTCAAGCCAGACAGGAGAAAATAGTCTAGAAAAATGATTGAAAGAAAACCAAGTAAACAAAAGGGAAAACTACAAAGTTATTCCTATAAAATGCTTGTCTTTGTGTTTGAGACTTTTATTCCTTGGTCTAGGCTGGCTTGGAACACACTATGGAGTAAAGATGGGTTTTGAATTTGTAACATCCCTGTTGCCCCGTTCTTCAAAGTGTGGGATTTATGGGAATGGCTCCCTATGAAGCAGGGTTTCTTTGTCTTTACAGTACAGGGAATTGCTTACTTCATTCTTTTTAAGCTCTGTTATACCACAGGTCTTTCTAAAGACAATGAAATAAATACAAATGGATACTATTGGGCTCTTCTCGCTTAACTCCTGCCCCTGCCTGTTTGCTCTTGCTATCTCAGGTCCATGAAACAGGACAGAAGAGAAGTTGAATAAAAAAGTAAGTACCAGTGTTTCTTTAAGCGATTGGCTCAGTTATATCACGTGGCGGCAGGGCCATAGATTAAGGCAGTCACAGGCCCAATGCTTTCTCTTGGATGATGAAAGTCAGCAGACGCCAATGGTCTTAGGGTTTTGAGAGACAAAATATATGCTCATTATAAGGTGTTCACACTATAGTATAAAACTGTACTGTTTAATATGAAGAGCACTGGTCAGATGTGGTTGAAATAAAATTTAATCAGATAAACATCAGCTCGATGTGGCTAATTGAAAGTTCGGTTCCTTAGGCACACCAGCCATAGTTTAGGTGGCTGACAATCATACGGGGCTGGTAGAGACCATGGTGGAGGGCGAGCCAAAGTACATGTCTACCGCCCAGAAAGTTTTATTGACAGCTCTGCTTTGAAGTGTAAAATGTAGCTGACTTTATAGACACAGAAAGCCGTAATATTCCTATGTCCCACATAACAGATTTATTCTGTAGACTTTCTCTCTGCTTCAGAGAACACATGATTTCTTTCTGCTTAAGTTGAAACAGAAACACAGTTTTAATCTGCACAAGAGATGATGCCTCAGCGATTTGTGAGGGAAAGCAAATGGAGCTGGGAGGGGCTCCTCTATTAGTTTTTTTTTTTTCCCCAGAAATATCAACTTTCACATGGTGTTAAAAATTGTTTCGGTTGGCTGAATCCAGACTACTCCCTTGAGGACATCTGCTCCCCTTACAGGGGCATCCGAAGGACTCTTGTGATCGGGATTTTGGTTGGTCTGAGGTCATTTTCCAGAATGTCTGGTAAACCAGAGGTTATGTCACACCAAGTCAGTGACGGCCTATGCAGCCCGGCATGCTGTCCCCCACTGGAGCGGAGAACAAGGCATCAAAGGACAGCGCCATTCCTCACAACAGCATTCAATGGTGCAGTCCCACACCAGAGAAATGTTTTCTCTGACCCGCACTGGTAATGAGCTTCTGCCCGAAAGCGTGTGGGAAGCACGGTCATTAATTCTACAGGGAGCTGGGGTTTATAAGGATCACTTTGGTATGGAAAACAGAATGCAGAACGCCTTGAACGAATGTGTTTCTGTGTCCCCTCCATAAAAGTGGAACATGGAAGGCTTTCTGCTACTCTTTATTTTAAGAAGAAAGAGTGAGCCCCCAATTAGAGAGACTGTGGGCAGGCTGGAGAGAGAAAGAGAAAGCAGGGCAGGAGTGGAAATACATTAAATTAGGTCCACGTGGAAGGTTTGTGAGTGCCTCTACCGCAGGATTCCCTTTCTTCTCTTTTAGCTCCACTATATTTAAAAGGTTTTTGTTTTTGTTTTGTTTTAAAGCCATCTGAGTGAACCATGGAGATTTAACCTTCTTTGCCTCTAAGCAAACTGGGAAGCTCTCCTGAAAAGTCAGAGAGAGGGAAAGAACTGAGTTCTTTCTGTGTCGTGTCCTGAATTTCCCCAAGTCTGCCTTAACTGGAAAATTATTCCGCTATTTCTTCTCCCACAAAACAAGGCTAATATAATCCATCCTGCTGCACCGCTCTGAAGAAAAGATCAGATTGCGCAGATTACGTTTGTAGAAGCCCTGGTACATTGTACACTCTGGACCAGTGGTAGCTTCTCTGGTTGTCACGAGCTGGTGGGCATCTTTCTTTGGTGGTTCCCAGGCTCTCAGGGTCACCTACACTCAAATAACAGTTGCTTGTTATGCCCTCTTTTCTTGGGGCTCTTCCTTCAGCTTTGCGAGCTGACAAATGACTGCCCCAGAAAGTATTTCATTCGGAGGCTTCCCTTTTATACGCTCTGAGGACATACGTATTGTTTGCACGCACATTCTTTCTTTCTGTGCTTACACAATACAGTACAAAAATCAAGGAGAAACTAGAAGACTCTGCAGTAGAAGAAAGGAGGTGGCTGCAGAGAGGCAAGAGCTATAGGTCCGAGTTAGCGGAAAGTTGAAGCCAAGGTAAAGAGCGTTTGTGGATGAGAAGAAGGGGGATGAAAATGAGGAAGGGATGAACGTTTTGAAATCTAAGGCTAGTGTGTGTGTGTGTGTGTGTGTGTGTGTGTGTGTGTGTGTTTAATCCCAGTCATTTCTTCACTGGGGTTTGCAGTTGAGTAAGGGTTCTGGCTCACTCAACCTGCACAAACACATCTGTGGAGGAGGGGCTTGTTGACTGGTGCCCTCTTACCTCACCTGTGGTTTCACCAGTTCTCACCCATGAAATGTTTGCCTGTCTAGTGCACCATAGGACCTGCAGTTTTTCACAGCAGAAGGAAAATGAGCAATCTGGACAGTACTTCTAATCAAACCATGAGACCACTTTCGACGTGTGTGTGTAGCGTGAGTGAGCGGGGACGGTTGGTCTAAGGTGTTCTAATCATGATGAGAAGCTTAGCCAGGAGACAGATAACTGGAGGGGAACACTGGCTGCTTTCTGGCTGCCTCATGGACTGCCTGAAGGGATATTAGCCCACCAGAGCAAGGCTCTGGCAGGCCTTGCCCTTCTCTACATTCCCTCTGCCTTGCTAGAAGTCATTAGACTCCATTTCTAAAGCTAACTACCAAGTCTATTTCCTTATTTGGCCACTTCCCCCTCCGGAGGCTGACTTCCAAGGTCCAGCAATCAAAATATTGAAGTCCAGCAATCAAAAGCCCCCTTAGGCTCACATAATTAACATGTTCAATTAAAATTAAACATCTCATCCTAACACAGGCTTTCCATTTTACCATTACAAACCTTGATTTGCTTATGGGCCATCTCTGTCTCCTCCCTATCCAAAGGCAATCTGTTGTATCCCCTGTCCCCCAGTGGGGAGTGTGTGACAAATATTCCTGCTCCCTTCCCCCTTTCTCTGTTCCCTTCCCCTTCTCCCTTGTCCTCCATCTCCTGTCTTTGTCTCTATTCCCTGCCCTCTGTCCCTCTGGGGCAAATAACTCTCCTTTGTGCTGAGAACTTGGTCTTGGGGGTCCTGAGTCGGTACTTTTCCTTTCACATCCTCTATCAGTCTAGCTGAGAAGTTAGTTTCCCTTGGCCCAAGGTCTACTGCTCAGGTGCAGGGCATGGTGCTCAGAGTCCAGCATGGAGAGCTGGAGAGCTGTGCTTTTTATTTATGAGATCATTCTGCTGCTCCATTCAAAGACTTAAAATTGCAGCCAACTTAAGGAAGGTCATGCTAATACATTTTAAGTGCCTCAATCACACACACATACACACACACACACATACACACACACATACACACAAAGTGACTTTCCTCCCCACATGGAGTCAAAATTAAATACAAAGCCAAATTACATAGGAAGATAGCCTAATCCAAGGTTTGGTTGATTTGGTTTTAATTATGAATTGCTTTGATACTTGTAACTGAACTATCAAATGGACAACCTTGAAAGGATTTAAGGGGGGCTAGATATTTATCACTCTAAGTATGTTTTAGGTTAGACACTTCTGAACCCAAGATACAACAATTGACAGTGGCTAGAGAGAGCAGCTGGCTGAAGGAGGCAGCCTCCTCTGAGCCTGTGTGTGGGAAAGAAACCTCAGAATCCAGTGATTCAGTAGGTGACAGCTCAGTGGGAGTCAATATGATCCTAAAACTCTTTTCGGATAATCTGGACTTCTTATACTTTTGCTTATTTGGTAGCAAAATGGAATTTTGATTTATGTCAATCTGCAGGCTGGTCTCTAGTAAGAATACTTCTTGGAAGTTATCTGCCGGGGTGGCACATGAGGAGAGTTTTAAATTAGGCGTGCTTTTTAATTTTCTTCAACCTCTATTACCTGAGTTCGGAAGTTGCTAAAATAATCTTTCTTAAAGCAATGAAGTCATGACTGTATTAGTATGGTGTGTAGTAGTAACAGCACAAATTGCCGACGCTTTCAGTGTACCCTTCTTGCATTTACACCAGCGTTGGGATGTAACAGGAGAGTCCTGTAAAAGTTGATGAGCAAACTTCCTCCACAGTTAACGGGGGCTTTCTGGAGTTAGGATTTCTTGACACCGGAGATCAAAGCTCTGTCTCCAGCTTATAATCGTGCTTTTATTTTCTTATTTGACTTTTTGCAGGGAGTAAGGGAGAGGCCTCATTGGCCCCGTAAAGAACACATCATAAAAAAGAATTCTTCTCATTGAGTACTTCTCCATTACAGGCCAGGATGTCGTAACCTTGTATAAAACTGCTTCAGGGGCCACGAAATAGATTTTTACCCTTTCCCTGGCCTTCAGAGCACTGTGTTCAAGCTGCCGTGTTTGAAACCTCCCTGGACTGCACATTCTGTTAGGATGCGTTTACTCTCGTTTATGTGGCCAACACAATACCATGATAGCCCATAAAAGATGCCCAGGAAATCCTCTTGACTGATCCCTTAAATGAATGAAGAGATGAGTGATTAAATTCATGATTGGAACCAAGGATGTGGGCTGAACGAAGTGGTCTGAATCAAGTTTTCTAAATTTGGCAAGAATGATCTAAGCTGGGGGACCCAGAAAGAGCTCCAGGAATTTTAACTCTGAGCATCGATCCATTGACACCACTTACGGCTTTAGATTAGCACCCCCAAAGGCGGCATCGCTTGAAGGGCTTCAGAAAATGTGTCTAACAGCTCCTGAAGGGCACCTTCCAGCTCTGTCCTTTCTGTAAGTGAAACCCAGAAGGAACAGAAAGCCTTCTGCACATTCATTTCCCCAAGACTCCCTTGCGAAGGGAGAGTCACAGAGGCAGCGGCTTGGAGGCAAAGCTCCCAGCCAGTTTTTTCTTCCTGAGGTTGGGGGGGGGGGGGCAGGAGAAAGAAAAGAACACAAAATGCAGATGTCTGCTGAGTCCCGTGATCCTGGCTGCGGCGGGCTAACGTTAGCTCTCTTAAACTGCTCTTCAGCACCGCGACTTCACAATGCACCACCGTTGTCCATTTTCTTCTTAGCTTGAGAGCCGGTAAAGTGGTGTCGCAGGGCCTCTCTGGACAGATTGTAGCTTCCAAGGCGCAATCAACAGAGTTCTTCAGGGAAAGCCAGTCGCGGTTTCTACTTCACACCTTGGTACATTAATAACATTAATTTCACTCAGCCTTTGTAATCAGAGAGCCCTACCTACAGACATTTATTTGAAGATGTCTAGGGGCCCACACAAGAAGGAACTTAGTAATAATACTTCTCCAGGAGCCGGCTTCACCGGGAAGGTAGAGTTTAGGAAGAGTAATAATTACACCTGAAGTGTTAATAGCTGGATGGCTTTTCTGAATCCTTACCAGTATTTACATTTAAAAAGATAAAATTGCCTGAAAATTTAGATGAAGAATAAGAGCAGTTTCGGTGAAAAAAGCGGGCAATTTTCTTTTTTGTTGTTGATGTTACTGCCTGGTTCCCTCAGCAACTGGATTCTTTGTGAGCCTGGAAACTGAAGGGACCCATTATTATGCAAAACACCCTGGAACAAATGGCTTGGTTCCTCTCATATAGGAGGGAGTTTCTTAAAAAAAAAAAAAAAAAAAAAAGAAAAGAAAGAAAGACTAGGAAGAAGGAAGGGAGAAAGGGAGGAAGAAAAAAGTCCTCAGGGTTTGGAGTTTCCAGGATGAGCCCTTGCTGTATTGCCAACATTATTCTGCAGCTGAATATCTGCTGTAGGAAGAGGAAGAGGGTGGAGACACAAAGAGCCATAGCAAATTCTGAATCTTAGGTTGGGGGTATCAGAATAGAAACTTTTAATAATTTTAGATATTTTGTTTTTACAGAAGTCACATAATAAATATTAGCTGCAGAGCTTAGGAGAGTAGAGAGAAAACCATCGAATTACTATTTTAAATTATGAGTGAAGGTTCCCCCTCCCCCTGCCAATTAAAGCAGCTAGATCTTTAAGTTCACTATTACAGGGATAGCAAGGATGAAGGCGCACTAGTAAAGCGGGGACTTCCTGGTGGAGAACTCCAGGTCTATAACACCTTCTGCGTCCCTCCGCAGACTTGCTCTAAAGCTAGGTGGGAATCGGGCCTTCCTGAACACAGACAGCAAATGAACCACGAATACTTGAGGTTTAGATCCATGTCTATGGACTCACGGAAGGGAGGTTCCCCCATAGCCCCTGCCTCTAACTCTCTTCCCCTGGACCCCTGGCCAGACCACTCTTGCCTCAGCGTTGTTCTCTCTGGCTTCTTTGGGGCAGATGTGAGCCTGGCTAAGAGGAAAGTGAACTGCTTTATGGGTAAACAAGCTTCCAATTCCATAAGGAGAATGTTTCAACGTGTGTGATGGAGAACAGAACAAAATGGCCACCCAGAAGTAGAGAAAGATAAACATTTCACCCTCAAGGGTTTTATTCTCTAACAAGAATAGGATAATAAAATAACGTGGACGGAATATATGACTGGTGACTTCTCTGTTATTTCCTTCCATCTTCTCTGCTGCTCACTGTACACTCACTTTCAGCCTAGAATTTTGAAGGAAGTGTCAGAAATCACCTTAATTCGTCTTTCGGCATTTCGGTATCTCCCCGCAAGAATTCGCTTATCAATATAAAGAAAACACAAACCCCAGATCAAAGAATAATTTCTTCATATGCCAAATATCCAAGAACCATGCAGAGCATCAGTTTTTCATTAATATCATGTGTAGATTTAATTTATATTCTGCTCAAATCAATATTCAAATGGTCCCATTTATAGCAACTGATTTTTTTTAAAAAAAAAAACCTTTTTTTTCTTTTTTTTGTTTCCTTTTCCACTTCTTTTTTTTCTTTCTTTCTCTCTTATTTTGTGCTTGTTCTTGTTGTTGAAAAGAAAGTTCTGTTATTTGACAAATTTGAGCAGTTTTCTCTGTCTTCGATGTAGCGTGTTTTGGGGGGTATTAGTGGATTTCAGCTTTATTTTGGTTTTTCCAAGACCATCTTGCAGATGGGGTGTTCTACCCGAAGGCAAAACATGACTGATTCTCTCTTTCTTTGTGATAGAACTAGACTCAGATGCGCAATGCTTAAAGTAACTAATTCACTAGAAGAATAAAAGCATGATTTTCTTTTTTGAAGATCTCTCCCTTCCCTTTCTTGCCTCCAAATCCTCCCATGCACCCCTCTCCATTCTCCTTCAATTCATATGGCCCTTGCCTCCCCCTAATTGACATTGCATAATATATATCATATGTATATATAAGATGTATAAACATATGCATATATTCCTATATATAACCTGCTCAGTAAAATGATGATTCTTTTTCCAATGGACTAACAAACAGTACATTAGCATGAGAAAGGTAGGAGAACAGTTTGGTTCTGCTCACTCATTGTCAATGTAACATAATAAATACATTGGCATCGCACATACTATATGTTATATTTATATAATTGCGTATACATGTACTAGCATCTGAGGACTCATTAGACTTTTGTTTACATTGTAATAATTTCATGAAAACAAACATGCTAATATGTCTCAGTGCACTGCAGCTATTATTTTTATTGATGAGCAAATTAAATACTTTTTGCCAGTGAAAGCCACTTGAATTTGTCTCCTGAGGACTTTTGAAATTAATTGAATAATTTTGGATTGATTTAAGGTGATCTTGACATACAAAATATTTCTTACAGTGCCTCAGCCTTTCAGACACTGGGGTTGCAGACACCTGCCACCATGCTTGGCTCCCTCTTACTTGTTTGTTTATTTGAATGGAATGGAATGTATTTTTAAAACAGTTTCTATCAGTAGGAAAGTGGTTAGAGGGTTCCCGTAGGCACCTTCCTCTAACAAAGTTTCTTTATTCTGTATCAATACCACACCTTTTTTTGTAATTCATACTGCTATGCTGTGATAAATGTCTATAGATTTTATTTTTTCTTTGTGTAGCTCTTTCTTTGGGTTTTAATAAATAAGCAATGTCCAAGCTCCTTCACGGTGGCAGCATACACAGTGTTCAATGCTCTAAACAGCCCACGTGCTCACCTAGTCTTTCATTGCTCTATCAGACATGTGGAAAACACTCACCTTTTGTTTTAATTATGTTTTTAATTGAAATAGAATTATTACTCTCTTTTCTCTTTCTTGGTCCACTTTGCTCCCATCCATCAAAACCTTCCTATGCCTCAACTCTAAAGTTGATAGCCTCTTTTAATTAATATTGTAATATATATATATATTAATTTCTGAGTCTGTTTCAGCTGTTGCTGTGTATCTTAGAATCCACTCACCCTTTTTACTTTATCAGCACACAGATTTTTTTCCCATAAGGCTTATTAGTGTTCCTCCATGTTCTCATGGCTTGGTAGCTCAATTCATTTTCTGGCTGAATAATAACCATTAGGTAGGTGTACTACAATTTGCACATCCATTTGCCCAAGGAATCTCTTCCTTGAATCCAGTGTGTGGCAATTAAGAATAAAGTCACTATAAATGCTCATGCTCAGGGCTTTTATGTGGACCCGTCTTAGATTCAATAAGGTAAATATCTCGCAATGCAGTTGTTGCCTTGTATACAACTGTGATGTGGGATGGTCATCTGTCTATGTGTTACTTTCATTGGTTAATAGAGAAACTGCCTTGGCCCTTTGATAGGACAGAAAATTAGGTAGGCGGAGTAACCAGAAAAGGATGCTGGGTAGAAGACAGTGAGGCAGATGCGATGAAGCTCTGGCCCAAGATGGACGCAGCTTAGGATCTTCCTGGTAAGCAGCCATTTTGTGGTGCTACACAGATTATTAGAAATGGGTTAAGCAAGATGTGAGAATTAGCCAATAAGAGGCTGAAACTAATGGGCCAGGTAGTATTTATATGAATACAGTTTCCGTATAATTATTCTGTGGCTAAGTTAGCCCTGCCGGAGCTGAGCAGGACAAAAAGCAGGCCAGCTCGCCTCATCACTACACAACTGTAGCTTACAGTGGTGGTAGCATAGTGTGCCCATCAGCATTGAGTGACAGAGTACTGCTGTTCCTTATTGTCACCAGCACTGTTAGTTTTTTTTTTTAATTGCTGTTCTTGTTAGTTTTTGCCCTTCTTTTTTTTATATATTATTTTTTTTGTTTTTTTGTTTTTTTATATTATATTTGATATATCTTTTTTTATTTATTAAAGATTTTAGTCTCTTCCCCGCCACCGCCTCCCATTTCCCTCCCCCTCCCCCAATCAGGTCCCCAACAGGTGTATAGTTAGTGCCTCAATGTTGTTCTGCTATGATAGCCCCCAAACCATCTGTGTTGAACAGTTTTTCTTATCCATACTTATCAGTGGTATATTATTTTGAAGTATCCAGAGTTTTTGTTGTTGTTGTTATTGTTTAATTTAAGAGTGGTTTGCTTTTATATTGTTGAATTTTAAAATATTTTTGTATATTTTAGATATAAGTAAGTAAACATATAAAGGTTTTGTAAATATATCCATGTAATACGTGTTTATCTTTTCACCCTCTTAAGATGCACTTAACAGAACAGATATTTTCAGTTTTAATAAATAATAAATTATCAAGCTCATTGGATTGTCTGATGTCATCTAAGTTGTTTTCTGATGTTCCATTTTTCATTTCTTCTATTATATTTAGTAGAAGTTGTAAGAAATATCCTTACCTAGTTTTCAGACCTAGGAGGAAAGTGATGAGACTCTTAACATTAGGTATGATATTAAGCTACAAGCCTTTTTATGATGATTTTAGAAAATAATCTAAGAATTTGATACATACATACGTGTTTTAATCATAGCCAGCCAGCCCCGTGGCTTTCTTCTCATTCAACTTTTCTTTTATTCCCCCACAATGTTTTACTTTCAAATCCAAGTGCTCTTTCAACAAATGGCTCACAGTCTATTTAGTGTTGCCTACATGTGCATGGATGTAGGGCCGTCCACGGGAGCACTGTCAGCCTCCTAGGGGCTACATACTCAAAGAAAACTGAATCTTCCTCTTCTAGTAGCCTCCAGTTGCCAACAGCTCCTTAGCCAGACATGGACCTCTTGATCTCCCCCATCCATGATGGGATTTTTTTTTCTGGCTTTATTTTATGCAGGTCTTGTGCATGCTCCTGAGAGTTTATGTGTGCAATAGCCCTGTCATGTCCAGCAAATAATGTTTCACTGCAAACCTGTGTGTTACCTCTGAATTGTATAACTTTTTTGAATCTTATAATTTTTCTTTTCTCTTTCTTGATTATCCCTAAGACCTTGATGGTTAAGATCCTATAGCCTAAAACACCACGTAGTTTATTTATAGGACATAGAGGACTCAAATTTGTGCTGGCCCAGAAGTTTCAGAGTTTCATCCCTACTGGCTAGCTCTCATAGTGTTAGAAGCTTCTATGAATATAATCAAGGAAAAAGTAATCAACAGCCTTACACAGTTGAGACCCTGTGAGTTACAATAATGACTGGCCTCACAAGTTATGCCCATTGGGGCAAAAGTGGCTTGAATGTGTTGAGAGTAACCAACTACTTCCTGCTCAGATCTAAAGACCATTCCACTAGACAGAACTCATGCTTAGTATGGTTAACTGGAACAAAATAATCTGTGGATGGCTAGGTCATAGGCCCTAGGGAAGATCCTAATACTATTCCCCTGCTAACTGGACACAACAATAACCTGCTCCCCCAAGTTCTTATATTATACACACAGGTTAGCCCATCTCTCACACCACCGCAGACAAATCTCCTTTTGAAGTAGATGGTGATTAATACAGAGATCGATGACTGCAGAGAGTAAAAGGCTACGGACTGCTCAGTTGTATAGGTGGGATATCTGTGTGTAGCACAGTCCTTCACACAAAGTACTTCATTTTTTTGAGGGGTAGATTTTCTTTAGGAAGTTAAGGAAGTTCTTTCTCTATACAAACTAATTGTGTGTGTGTGTGTGTGTGTGTGTGTGTGTGTGTTTAATAAAATGTGGAGGCCAGAGGACAACCTCTGGTGTCATTCTACAAGGCTTATCCACTTAGTTCTTTTTCTAAAAGATTTTAATTTTTAATTATGTATGCACACATGTACTTGGGTGGGAGTCGGTATGTGTCCTGGAGTGAAAGTACCATGCAGGCCAGAAGAAGAATCCTTGGACTGCAATTACAGACTGTTGTGAGCTTCCTGGCGTAGGTGCTGAGTTTTGATCCACTGAAAGGGCAATATAACCTACTGGGCTCATGTGATGTTACTTGCATGTATGTGACTGACTGTTTGGACCTGAACAATCAATTGGTATGCTCTCTCCTTGGAAGGGTCACTTCTCCTGCTCCTTATGTTACTCAGTTGCCTGTAGATTTTGTGTTAAGACCTCATGTGACCCCCTACAATTTTTTGTGGGCCCAGACTTAGGTCGTCATTCTTGCAAAGTGTGTACTTGAAGGCGCTATCTCCCCCAGTCCCCAGTTGGTAGGTTTTAAAATAAATAGGTGTTAGATATTGTCAAGCTCTTTTTTGCATATCATCACATTCTTTTACTTCTTTAGCTTGGCGATATGATGAATGACATTAGTAAGTTTTTCTTTGGTAGCCTCTAGAATTCCTTTTAATTGTTCAGTAAGATGCAATGCTTTGTTTCAGGTTCTCAGATCAATTTTTGGGAGAGATGTTGGTCTGTTGCTTCCTCTCCTGTATCTTTGTCTGGTTTTGTTACTTGGCAATTCTAGCTGCATCCAATAAGTTAGGAACCAACTGTAGTTCCATTATAGTTCAGAATTCTTCTTCTATAGGTTTCCTTTCATTTGACTTTTTGTTCTTAGATCATAAACCTGTCTGATTTCTGGAAGTAGTACTCTAATGTACTTCCAGAACCCCCCCCCCCCCCAGATTATATTCATCTAGGAAATATAGAAAAAGAGAAAATGCTTTTCCTCTAATTTTAAAAGATGTGATACTTGGAAAAGATTGTGATGGCCCAGTCTGAGTTGTCTGCACATGCTAGAACAATCACTAAGACAAAAGAATTAAGTGTTTGTTTAGAGTTGGGATTGATGGCCCTGTTTTGAGGATTTGTGGGCATTTCCGCCTGGGAATGTAACTGGAGAGGATAGACAAGTTCAGAATAATTCCTAATGTTGTTAGATGCCAGTGTGAGTTTTCAATAAGTAGCAATGATGAATTTGAGACTAACAGTGAAATTGTGCATGAAAATACTGACTTGTGCCATGCTCAGAACCAGATGGACATTAGCTTCAATAGTGAATGAAAATGCAGAATGCTTGGTTGTGTCTAGTTCTAAATGCTGTCAGCTGCAGTGTAGGTTAAATGCAGTGGTGGCACATGGTTTTAATCCCAGCACTTGGAAGGCAGAGGCAGGCAGATCTCTGTGAGTTCAAGGCCAGCCTGGTCTACAGAGCGATTCCAGGACAGTCAAAAGTTATAGAGAAACCTTGTCTTGAAACACACACACACACACACACACACACACACAAAACAAAAAAGAACCCCTGGTTTTTGTAAGTTGCAGAAGGCACACACCTCAAGGGGACATAACAAATTTGCTTGTTAGTTGTAATCAGTACAAATGGATGTTTATTTACTGAGGACATATCTTTAAAATACAGGTCGATGAGTTGTGACAAATGTAATTCACATTTAAATGAAGGCATAGAGCAGCTTTCCTAGGATTTCCTGGGTGTTGTGTTTTATTCAGTTCCAATAAGAAGAACTAACTACTTTCGTGATTTCCATCAACATAGATTAGCTGAAAGGATCAAGGGACGTCCTGAGTGTCTAAGTGTTGTTGACAAGGGCATGGCTATGCCAAGTACATAAGAACCATGGAAGTGTCAAAGCCTTCTCCAAGCGAGGCTCCTAGGGATGGTAAAGCAGGTCTGAATGTGAATGGTGACAGTGTATGCAGACAATACCCACCATGGTTTTTTTTGTCCCTCTGAAGACTGCTGACTGTTCCTGCAGAGATTAGATAAGCCAGCCTCCTCGGCCAGCTGTGTGCAATAGCTCTGTCACCCTGCTCAGTTGTATATAATGTATATAATATTAAGTCTGGGGCTCTGCGGGGGTCTTCATCAGAGAGTTATGCCCAACTGATCCCAGATTTTCTGTGTCTCTGTCCTTTCTTCATTCTTTCATTGCCCAGGCAGAACAGGTTTCTGGGGCCTTGCAGAGTGAGGCGCTTGGACCATTCTTGGGCTACACACAAGCGGAGTCAAATACTTTGTGTTCATTCCCTTAACATAATAATGCTTTCGGTACTTCTTCATTTTGTCTTCTGTCTCTGTCTTTCAGTCTGTTTTTTACTGTGTAGAAGTACACTTTTATAGTTTCTGTTTGTCTTTCTGCAGCTGGATCTTCATGTTGTTTTCATTTTTGGATTTTCAAATATTTCTATAAGTTTTTCTGTGCATGTATGTCTGCATTTTTTCCCCGAAAGACAAATGGTTGGAGCTTGTGAATTTTTAATTTTATAAAAAGTATCCCTGCATGTTTTCAAAGTGATTGGTCTCTCACTTAAAAAGATATGTGACTTTCTAGTTGCTTCGAAAATACCAATACTGTTTTCTACTTATTTACATTTTTCTTTATTCTGGAGATCAAACCAAAGTTTCGTGCATGTCAGACAAATCTTAGGAGATAGAATATGTGCGAACATGCCCAGCACTAATATTTATTGCCAGTTGTTTTAAATTTAGCAATTCTAATGGGTGTGAACTTTCCCTCAATGTGTTTTTAATTTGCCTTCCTCATAACTAATATTGTAACAGCTATTAGACACTTAGCAGCCTGGTAGTCTCTTTTTGAATGTTTCTAGACCTTTTAACTCCTTCTGGGATATTTATTTTTGGAATTAATTCCTTTGGAGCCCTTTTTATTATGTGTGTGTTTTGTTTTTCTGATGATGAATTCAAGGCTTTATTAATTGAAGTATGTCTTTGTTTTATATCTCTTATTTAAATATTTGAGATTTTCCTGGGATTAGGGAATGTATGCCTGGCCTCATTGTTATTTTTAAAGATTTTTCAGTTGACTATAGACTTTGTTTTCTGTATTATACCTTTTGTATACCTTTAGAATTAGTATGCTGAAATTTCATCCCCTGTGTGAAAGAGATTAGGAAAGAATTTGGACATATGACTTTTAGGAGTAACCAGATCACGACAGTAGAGCCCTTGTGAGATCAGCAGCCATATGAGGGAAGGGTGGAGAACTGACTCACCCTCTTCTCTCCTTGGGAGAACTCAGGAGCAGTTGGCCTGCAATATGGAGAGACCTCATCATGCCTCAACCATGCCTGCACCTTCTTCCCTCATCTTCAGTTTCCAGATCTGTGGGAAAACAATTACAGAGGCCATTTCGTGTAAGGTGTTTGTGGCCATACCTGACACCCTCTCTCACTTCCTTACCCTCACTCCAATCAGCTTTCCTTGCTTTCTCTGTCTTTTCCTTCCTTCTTGTAAATTGATGTCTCATTGTTTTCCAGCTTACATTTGTCTAATGAGACTTCAGAGGTCATTTTATCGTGATTTATTTGAGGGTAGTATGCTGTCTTTGTCTAAACTCTCTCAGGACTTCCTTTTTATACATGTTATATTTAGAAACTTGATTGTAGTGTGCCTAGATGAGACTTTTCTAATTTTAACAGTTTGGAGTTTCTTAAATTTCTTGAATTGGTGGGTTTATTTTTAAAATAAATTAGGAACGTTTTGACCGATTTTCCTCTAACCCTTTCACCCATTCTCATGCCTGCCTCTGTTCTCTCCTAAGACCGCATTTGCATATCTACTAGATCTTTTGACATTTCAAGGCCATCTGTGTTCTTAGGGTTTGTTTTTCAATCTTTTCTTTTTCCTCGCTCTTTTAGTTTGAATTTCTTCATTCAAGTATTCAAATGTGCTTATGCTTTCTTCTAGTAACCAATCAGATGCTAAGACCTTCCAATGACAATTCGATTTCAAACCTCAGGGTTTTCACTGTGGTGTCATTTTCAGCTCTCAAATTATGGAGATCTACAAACTGGTTACATGACACGTTAGTTACTTTTGTGTTGCTGCAAGAAGGGAGAAACAATCTTAGTGGAGGACAAGTTTATTTAGCTCAAATTTCTGAGAGTTCCAATTCATCGTAGGTAGGAAGCCATGGTAGAACGGCTTGACAGGAGCTTATGGTAGACGCTTCTTGTCCCAGTGTGGACCAGGAAACAGAACAGAATGGGACCCAGTGGGAGCTATGCCCACCTTTCCAAGACCCACTTCCGACCAGCACCCACCAGCTAGGGCCACCTCTTAAAGATTCCTCAGATTCCTCCACTTCCGACCAGCACCCACCAGCTAGGGCCACCTCTTAAAGATTCCTCAGATTCCTCCACTTCTGACCAGCCTCAGATTCCTCCACTTCTGACCAGTACCCACCAGCTAGGGCCACCTCTTAAAGATTCCTCAGATTCCTCAAAGGACCTTCAACTGGGGAACACGCGTCACACATGAGCCTGTGGCGACTACTCCAGATTCAAAACGCAACCCCATGTTTATTATAGAACTGCTAATTCTATTAATTAAATTACCTGTTGATTTTTTTTTTTTTTTGTAGCTGAACTTTTCCTTGACTTGGGGTCACATTGTCCTACAATTTGCATGCTTTAGATATTGCTCATAAAATGAAAGTGAAGGTTTACACAACTTTATGTTGTTATTTATTTCACAAGTCCCTTCCTCTGACTGGGGTTCAGGGTAAGAGTGGGATCTACTGTAAGTTTTTAAAGACCCGAGCATGAATTCCTGCTGCCCTGGGGTTGGTGGCTGGCCCAGACAGCACTCTTTCAGAAGAACCTCCTAGTTTTGAACAAGATAATACTCGAGTTACGTATGAGATTCCACTATTTCTCTTCTTATTCATTTCCAGTTTCACCCTCAGTGGGTCTTTACAACCCAAGTGTGGATAACAAGTTCAAACAGAGAGAGACTAGCCTGGAGACAGGGCGATGAATGCTTGGACTCTTACGCTGGTTGGGATAGCAATCACGAGACACTGAACTAAGCGGCTGGGAAGCAAAGAGGAGATGACTCACATTCTGGAGGCAGATTGCCTGCATCCACAGTTACATCCACAGGCAGCGTGCGTAAGAGGGTACGTCGCCTCTGTGCTTTGGGATAATAGTAGGGTTGCTTCTTGTAGGGTTATTAAAAGAATAGCATGAGGTAATACTGTTTTTTTTTTTTTTTTCCTCCAAGACAGTGTTCCTCTGTATAGCCAGCCGAGCAGTCCTGGAACTCACTCTATAGACTAGGCTGGCCTTGAACTCACTGAAATCCACCTGCTTCTGCCTCCTGAATCGTGGGATTAAAGTTATGCACTACCATTGCCTGGCTAAGCAATATTCTTCAAAGTGTTTAGAACAATTCCTGCCATGATATGCTCGGTAAATTAGCTTAAAAATAATGACTCAATAGGTGCGAAACTGTAAAGTTAGTTGAGAGCAATTTCAGATCTGATAGTGTTGGCTCTTCAGATGTGTGACTTCAGATTGTGACTTTAACATTTTGGGTTTACGATATGGGTTATTATGGTGCCACTATACAAAAAAGGAAAGCAGGCTACCCCTTGTTTAGAAGAAATAAATACTGTCAGCAAATGTACTCTTTGGATCTTTTTTGCTTCCATTGAAATCAGTTCTATAAAGCCAGGATTGGAGAAAATTGATGTGAAAATAATTGACGGGAAAATCCACAGGAGTTAGGTAGCTGTAAGGCCCACGTGAGCAGCACCCAGGCTGAGTCTAAGCTAACTGAGAAGTGATGTTCACGATGCACTCAGCAGGAGCTGGATCTCTTTTTAAGGTCCAGTGTTAAATGCCGGGCCCCACATGACGTCAGGTATTTATGAGGTAGATTATAGCCAAGGAAAAGTGACAAAGACTAAGAAGAAATGATTACACAGTTGTGTGCATGGGACACTGAAGAAGTCCTGGGAATTGTTCATCTATAGGTTGTTACATACAGTGCTTTGCACATACCATGTATAGCTTAGGATACCTTGTATTGTAGTTGAGTTGACTGCACTCATGTCTGCCTCTTGTAGTATATACTACTGAGCCCCTCCTACCTGCTCAGAATCTTCATAGGCCCTTTCCCACAAACTGTGTTGTTCAATCCTCACAACAATTATGTGGAAAGAGTCATAAATAAATAATCACATGATGGACTTTTGTTGGAGTGTGCAATCATAAGATATATGACACCCTAGAACTGAGGTTGGCAAAGCCTCCTGAAAGTGACAGATCACATGGGCTTCATAAGTTGCAAATCTAGAGACACAATTGGAGCACAGAGGTGGAGCAGCTCAGAGGCACAGGGAAAGGAGGTGGCGCGTAGAACTCTCTCTCAGCATCGCCTTCAGCTATTCCTGCGCCATCTAACCACATCTCCATTGTGATCTGATGGGAGTTTCCGGCCACCTTGGTATTATTAAATTTCCAGTTTTCTCACTGCCTGCATGTTATTTCCATATTTACTACACAGTCTTCTAATATCTTGTAAGTTTATCTATACATGAAAAAGCACTAATGATTTACCTGTTATGCTTTTCCTTGCTTGACAATAAATCTTTTCCAGAAAATCAAGAGAATGGCAGAATTCTGATTTAGCTATGGCTGTCCTCTAAGTTGGTGGCAGGAGAGAAGGTGCACAGCATATGGTCATCACATGAAGGTGCAGAGCATATGGTCATGTCATATTTCTCTATGTGAAGGGATTCTCACTGTGAATTAGTGAGTTAGCATTCTGATGTCTGGGCCCATCTTTTGTAAATGTTTCAGCACTTATGAATCAGTCTCCCAGGGGCTAATTCCCTTTTAATGCAGCAAGAATTAGTCTTGGAATCTTCTAAGTAATAGGTTGGCAGGTGTCTTTAGAATGAGCGTTCCCTTTAAAACTCTTTTTTTTTTTTTTGCTAAATATCAATATCTGTCTGTCTGTCTGTCTTTACATATATAACATCTATCTTACATATCTTTACATATATACTGTATATCTTAGCTGTTTATCTACATTTCTATCTACCAATCATCTCTGTCTGTGAAATGTGATAAATTAACTCTGATGGCAGTATAAAAGATCTTATAGATAAGCCGGGCGATGGTGGCGCACGCCTTTAATCCCAGCACTCGGGAGGCAGAGGCAGGCGGATCTCTGTGAGTTCGAGACCAGCCTGGTCTAC
>NC_022013.1:28140407-28189128 GCF_000317375.1 Microtus ochrogaster
GTTTTGTGCATGGTGATAGATATGGATCTATTTTCATTCTTCTACAGATTGACATCCAGTTTTGCCAGCACAATTTGTTGAAGATGCTCTCTTTAAAAAAAAAGATCTTATAGATAAAATGGAAACCAAGTTCAGCTCTATGTTCTGTGGAACGATGACTAGGTATTAGGCCATGTTTGGCCCATAGGCTGCAGTTTACCAGTTCCTGGTTAAGATCATTCCAGTTTGGGTAAAAGACAATGAGTAACCAAAGCATCATGATTAAATCATAAACGCTGACAATGGAAACATAGAAGACAAGGAGGCATTCACAGGCTTAAAAATACTGTGGTATATTTTTATGTATAGACTCTAATAGAGTCAGTCTATGTTCTTTGGATCTTCCTTGGTGGAGCCATATCCGGCGAGAATGGCAAAAGTCACAAAGCCAGCATGGCTGCTTGACAAAGATCCAGCAAAGCTGAGCTGCAAGATGGCCCTCTTGCAACTTCCGGTTTTGATCTCTGCATATCGTATACTTGGGGAGCTTTTAATATGTGTACAATTTGAGGATATTAAATTGATGGAAAAAATCTTATGACTCATTTGTGCCTTCTCCCAGGAGTATTACTTCTAAGCTTCATCAGGACAGTCCTGAGCATACTATACCCCTCCAGCCTTTAGGGAGATATCCTTATCTACTTGAAAGTCTTCCTTATGCCTTGGAGACTGTGACACACATAAAGAAGTCAGAGGTCTCTTTATGAGGCTTTGAGATATTCTTGAAACATCTGCCCTTGTAATTACTCAGGAACAAGATAATCAAAACAAAATAAACTTAAAAGGTCAACAAGGTTTGACTAGAAGTTGGCAACAGATAGACTGCAAATCTCTTCCTACCATGTACTCAGGCGATTGCCTGGCATATTCAGCAACAAAGTTAAATTAGCCAAGGTTACCTCTGCCCTACACAAGTGCTTACATTGGTGGGCAAAGAATGAGGTGGAAGGAAGATACAAAGAATGAAATGCCAAGACCTCCGTTCTTAGTTAAGTTAGCTCTTGCAGAGCCACTGTAGTGTCATATGGCCAAGGAGCAAAAGAATGCCAGGAGTAGACACGTAAACAAATTCTGTCTTCAGAGCTACAGAGAAACCCTGTCTCGAAACACCGACCAACCAACCAACCAACCCACCAAACAAATAAGCAAACAAATTAAAAACCAAAACCCCCACAAATTCTATAAAGATATAAAATATATATATATTGTATTATGCCAGAAATTGAATAGTAATTGCAGCAGCTTTGGCCTGAAGATTTTGGGGGGGGCACTCTGACCATTAAGAGTTAATGATACACTGCTTGGAACATGGCATTCTCCTTGGGCTTGCTTGAGATTTTCTTTCTGTCTAGTGTCCTTGAGGTCACAGAGCTACCAGCCCAAGAATAGGCTGTCATGTGCCTCTAGATTGTTAAAAACTGGGTTATGGGGTTGACGAATAAAAATGATTATAAAAGATAACTACTCTGTTTATCAGTGATGGCTAACCTTGAGGGAAAAATGATTGTAAAAGAGAACTCTGCTCTATCATGGTTCATTAATGATGATTAATGTTCAAGAGAAAATGTTAAACATGTCCAGAAACAAAAATATTTTAGAACAATATGAATCTATGCCTGCTTACTAAATTCTGTATGAACAAAGAAGCATTCTGACTGCTGATCAGCCAGGCTGCGAGAGTCTCCCAACCACCGAGGCCTAACTCAGTCCTCCCTCATCTACCCCTTGCTTCCTCTCTGGAACCTGTCAACCACTGAGCAGGCCCCTGGCACTTCCTAAACCCCAGGAATGATTTGCTAAGAGAGTTGAGGTCCTTCATGAAATCACTGATTAAGGCACCAATGCAAGGAAACCAGTAGTCTTGAAAGTCTTTAAGGGGCTTACCTCTAGGCTCTGGTATGACAGAAGGACAACATACTTTTGGAATGAACTCTCTCACTCTGACAGGGATTATTGTGGTTTGAATATGAAGTACTTTACCAATAAGTTTTTGCTCTTAAGTCTCAATTCCCATACTTAGTGGTGCTAGTTGGAGGTGATTGGGCCATAAGCATGCTAGATTCATTGATGGACTTATCTATTGGCGGGTTCATACTGATTGGGAAGCTAAGAACTGGATCATGGTAGGAGGAAGTACGTCTTTGAAGGCTGTCTTGTAGCTGATCCATTTTTTCTCTCTCTTCCTGCTTTCTGGACATTATAAGGGAAACAGCTTTGCTTTATCAGCTCCCTCTATCATTATGGACGTTCAGGCCTTTTCATGTGCGTGCACACACTTGCATATATATACACCTCCCACATGCAAGCATGTTCATTTAAAATACATGCACATATGCAAGCATACACCACACACACATACACACACACACACACACACACACACACACACACACACACACACACACAGTCTTTGGAGCTAAGGAGATGGCTCAATGAGAAAAATTCTTGCAGTATAAGCATGATGGCCTGAATTT
This sequence comes from Microtus ochrogaster, assembly GCF_000317375.1. Lineage (NCBI taxonomy): Eukaryota > Metazoa > Chordata > Mammalia > Rodentia > Cricetidae > Microtus > Microtus ochrogaster. The sequence goes on from NC_022013.1 coordinate 28,142,921, forward strand.
AGAACACTCGCATCTAGGTACCGAAATCCCAGCTCTGTCAGGGAAAGACAGGGGAGAGCCCCGGAGTACCAGCCTATTCTACCTTCTTCATATGGAGGTAGCTGCTTTCTGTAACCCCCAATATCAGATGCATCAGCTGTAGGAACCATAGTTGTTTCTGGTAGACAATATCCGGTTGCCTCAACCCTTGTTCCCGTGTGTTCTTAGTAACCAGTTGTCTCTGTTGAGTGCCACTAACTTGAAATGACTACTGTTCTCTTTCTTTTTCTGTCCATCCTGACTGCTACCCTACTTGAAGATAGGGATTAACTCTCATTCTGCTCTGATTTTTGGCATGTATCACAACTATAAGGGCTAATCTTGATTGTAATATGAGATTTAGAATCACCATGGAAACAAACTTCTGGGCATACATGTGAGTAAGCTTCTAGACTGGGTTAACTGAAGTGTGAGGACCCACCCTAAATGTGGGCAGCACCATTCCAAGGGCTGGGGTTTCAGACTGAATTAAAAGGAGAACGCTCTCTGAGCACCAGTATGCATGGCTTCTCAACTGTGGATGCAAAGTGATCAGCTGTGTCAGGTTCTTGCTGATGGATTATATAGCAGAACTGGGAGCCAAAGTAAAATCTTCCTTCCCTAACATGTCTTAATCACATATTTTGTCACAACATTTGAAAAAGAAAGTGATACCATAGCTCAACTTAATTAATGCAAAGAAAGTAAGTCATAGCAAATTTTGCAATGACTTTGATTAACCAACAACTAGGAGAGACTAGGTAGAGTGTTTGGGTTTTGTATCTGGTTGTGGTAGAAGCTATGAAATGAAAAGGAGGGAATATCTGGCAATGGAATAGGCCGTCATGTGTAAAACCATGTAATTTCCCGTCATTAGGATTATTTAGGCTGTAGTTGTGTGATTTTTGTCAAGGTTTTAGGAAAAGGAAATTGCTCTAACTGCTGGGAGGTTAGGCAGTGATGGCTGCGTGAAACATTTCCCCGCTCTGCTAGATGCACCTTCTTGGTAGTGACCGAGCAGAGCAACAACAATGGATGTGAATAGAGCTTTACCATTTGATGAGGGTCTTGCATTCATAGTCATTCAGTTGTGCAGTTCTGTGACCCGGGAAGAATAATAGTTACCTACTGTAAACCCAAGGTGCTGCGTTTGTGGGAGTCAGGGAGTAGTTAGGAGAGAGACGCCAAGAAGAGATCTCAGACCTCTGATTCACAGAGGGATTTGGATTTGAAATTTTTCAAAATGTTACTTTCCCAAACATTATTCCTGCTTTCTGCTATAAAATGCCTTTTAAGATCAAGCCATTTGGCTCATAAATCCAAGAATAGCCAAGTTATTTTTTAGAATGTTTTCTTTTCTAAAACTCAAGTAGCTTACTGTATGTGTATGTGTTTTTGAGATGCTGGGGTTAGGATCATTCTCGGTTTTGACTATTTCTCTTGCCTTAGACTCAGCAATGCTCTAGGTTATGTCTTGTGTCTGATGGTTTTATGTGTGCAAAAACAAAGGAAGGAGCAGATATTTCTGTTAAAAAGGAGAAGTTATGGGAACATTCCTTGGCACCGACAGCTTCAGAAGTCTGAATTTTCAGACTCTGAAAACAGTGTGGCATTTAAGCAGAAAATGCATACAAGCTTTTAGTGATCATTAAAATTAGTAACAGAAAAAACAGAGTTTTGGAAATGAACTCCAGGGGTTTAGTACGCACTTGAACTAGGAAAGATACCAGGGAATGTCAGTTTGGGCCCAAGAGACACCTTGTAGGTTAATAAATATGCCCCCTTATTCAAATGTTTCCTCCTAAATTTAAACACTTAACTATATAAAATTTTATTTGTGTATGTCTTTTGACTTGAAACACATACAAGCACACATCCCTGTTTCATAACGCTTTTCCACATGCTCTAGGTTTCATAAGCCCCAATCTTTCTTTAGAAAGAAACAAGAGGTCTCAAGTTTAATTTCCCCTGTGGCTTGCATTTGAAACCCCTGCTTCTTTCCCCTGTCACACAGCCTTAGCAAATTCATGTGACAGGGTTTATTCTTTGGGGCACCTCTTCCTGCTTCTCCAGAGCGTGGTAGACAATTAATAGGAGGAAAAATCAGCCTCAAGTGTAACAAACCAGTGGCTCGAGCAAAGCCAGGACAGCTTTCTGCAGTGAACTGGGTTAAACCTGAAAGAGAGAAGAGACCAAGCTGTGGTGGTTTTGCACCTCCGTCTCTCTTTCCTCATTCTCCTGGATCACCGTGATAGTATCCTGCATCTCAGAGCATCTGTGAACACGCGAGTTACAATTCCCTTTTGTTCTTTATCTAAAAATAAAAAAAAAAAAACCAACAACAACAAAAACCTCCCTTTTTAAGATTTAACTACATATGTAATCCAGGCTGACCTTGAACTCAGCCTCCCAAGTGTTAGGATTGTAAATATGTACTTCTACACTTATCTCAATATGTGTGTGTGTGTGTGTGTGTGTGTGTGTGTGTGTGTGTATATGTATGTATATATATATAATCCCAACTCCTTACTTTTATAATTATTGCTAGACCTTTAAAAGATTTTAAAAATATGTGTTGAGTTGTTCCTCATTTAGGCTCTAAAGATATAATAGTGAATGGATTTGTCTGTTTTTTCACTACTATATTGAAAATACCCAAGGCAGGATAACTTTATGAAGAAAAAAGATCTGCTGAGTTACAGTTCTGGAGGTTCAAACTCTGGTCTCGTCACTGGCTCAACTCTGGGGATGACTTCATAGCAGATGCTCTTTCTGTGTTGAGAACACACGTGGGAGGAAGATGTAACCACAGAACAAGAGGCCAGGGAGGTTGATCTTCCCCTCCCCATCTTGAATGCATACACCCCCTAGCTGACTCAAGGAGTTCTCAGTAGGCTCCTTCTTAAACAGCCTCACCTTTCAATACTGTCACATTGAAAACCAGATTCTCAGCGCATGTATGGCTGGAGATCATCCTCAAATCCTTACAAACCAGAGCTGTTAGTAAAATGAACCAAAGAGGTGTGCCAGAGTTAGGGATGCAGACTGAGTTTTTCAAAATGATTTTAGCTGCGATGTAGCATTGATGTCATTGCAATTCAAAGGGAAACGTTATGACGTCAAGGTCTCAACCACGTGTCTCCTGCCAAAAGAGGAGTTTAGGTGGGGAGGCAAACATGTTCATGACCATATGTTAGGAGCGTACCTGTTCTATTTAAGAAACAAAATGGAGATCATTCTGGAAAAGGAGGGGTTAGAAACCCATCAAGAGACAGACAGCACAGGACAATGTAGGCTACGATAGAGAATTTGCATTGCGCTCTGTGCTAAATTAGAAGCCGTTGCAAAGCTGGGCTTTGAAATTATTTGTCTTACATTTAAACACATCACAAGGCTTAGAGGTAAGGAGACCGGGTAAGAAAATACAAAATTATGTGACCAAGCAAAAGTGTGATGTTGTAAGTCAAAGAATTATTTGAATTTTGGAAATGCTGTGCACAGCTGGGATTGAGTTCTGGACCTCATGTATGCTAGGCAGACTCCCATCCACTGAGATACACTCCCCAGTCTTTTTTAATGTTTTATTTTGAGATGGCATCTCACTGAGTTGGGTATACCAGACTCGAGGTTACTATGTTCCCGTTGCTTAAACTTATGATCCTCCTGCCTCAGTGTCTCCAGTGACTGGGATTACAAGCCTGTGCCACCATCTGATGATGTATTTTGCGAGCCATATAGCATTACTTGACACCGAAGGACAGAAATGAGAATATGTCCAAGCATTTCTGCTAGGGAAACCAGAGGTGTCCGGAGGCCTTTCCTGGGATTAGATGTGGGCTAGGTCGGTAGGTTAGAGACTCACTGTGAGGTGATGGGCTGTTTAACCCTTCTAAGTACTCTGCCTGCAGGATTATGTAAACATGCAGCCCCTACTAAGACTGATTTGCAAGGCTCACACCACAGTGAAGATAATCAGGATTTGTGCTTACTTTTCACATGCAGGGTAGCTTCCCTGAACACAGCAGCAGCCAGAGCAGGGGCACAGCCACACAGAAGTACTGCAGCATCTTCACCTGGTATCATCAATCTTCAGAACCCGGGAATGGTTGTTGAGGGTGCATGGCAGCTAATTCCAGGAGGAGTTTCAAATGCAATAAGTCACAGGAGGATCATTCCATTTTCTCCACTTCAGATTAACGACCGTCATCAGAGTCTGCATGATTGTCTAGAGAAAAGAAGTGGATTATCAAGAAGAGGATCATGCTAGGACCAGGAGGCAGAATGATATGTGACTGTGTCCTCAGCCTCCTGATACCACAGAAACAGGTAACTCAGAAAGTCAAAGGGTGTGCTGGATGCGGTGGTGCATGTTTGGAAGGCTGAAGCAGGAGAAACACAGGTTCGAGGTTGCCCTCAGTCTAGTGTCAAGTGTGAGGTCAATCTGGGATAAAGCAAAACAGAATAAAAAAATACAAAGTGATAAAAAAATAAGGTTTCAATCTGAAACCAAGGAGCTCCTAGATTTAGGCTTCCAAACAGTTAAGCAGACTGTTCACTTAGGGGTAGTCTCTCCCCCACTGACCCAAAGACCTATGTCCACTAGCTCACCTCCTGAAGATCCCACCATGAATCAATGATGTCACCTTGGGGGACCAAAGCTTAGACACATGGTCCCTTGAGGGACATTCATCAACAAAATGATAGCATTCTTCTCCTGGTCCCTCTCACAAAGCAGAGTGGATTCATTTCTTCTCCAATAACATGTTCTTAACTGATCCAACATTGCTCTAAGGTCCAGGTCCAAAGTCTCCTCTGTGGTCCCTATTAAAAAAATTAAGGCTACTTATTTATAAAATATAATGATGGGGCAGACAAGGGACAGACATTCTTACTCAAAAAGGGAGGGCTAGGAATTCAGAGCCCAGATCTGTCAGGATGAACATTTACCCTGACACTTCACATCTGTCGTGAGCAGTGTGGTAGCCTGCAGGCTCCCAAGGGCTGTAGCAACCCTACTCCTGTTCACTTGCTGATTGTGGTAATCACAGCCTCTCTCTGCCTGGACCTTCCTCTGGTGAGTGCTCTCCGTTATCGCCATAAACTTTCCTGGGCTTTCATTGCCACTTCTGCCTTACTCCCCTAGCTTTATTGTGTACTCCTCACGCTCCTTTGAAAGCTCAGTGGAAATGTCTCTGGCCCCACAGTGCTCATATTCCGTGTGTCAAATAAGAACCATGTAGCTCACAGTAAGGCAGGAGCTGTGCCGGGGCCTCTCAACCACAGCTTCAGTAGTGGGGTGCTTGGCCATCAGACAGTGGGGAGATGGATAAGGGAGTCTGTTCTGCATGCTCACTACACTTTGCATTTCAGTATACGTGAATTTATTCTTGAAATGTGTGATTTGGTAAATCTTTAAATTTGAAGTTCTGTGATAGCCAAGGCCTTGCTAAGTTCAGACACGCCACTCACATATTTCCTAGTGTTCCTGTGTAAAGTGGTTGGCTTTTAAACAAAGCTAATGACTTTACTCTGCATTGCTGAACCTTTATGAAGACTGTCTTTCTAACTGCCAAAAGTTTTCAGTGTGTGCATGTATGCATTTATGTGTCTGTGCTTGCACTCATATATGCATGGTTATATATATATTTGCACATTTGCATGTGCCTCATTCATGAGTTCTGAAATTAAGGTCCATATCTTCCTGGATAACTCTCTAATTGTTAATTAAGATTTGGTTAAAAACAGACAAAAGTCTCTCCAACAGCCCAAATACTTTACTGCCTTGAAATCCTGTAAATCATCACCTTGAAATCTCCATGTCCATCATCTTTCTTGAAATCCATGTCCTTCACTTTTTGCCTTGAAACATCCAGGTTCACCATTAGGCTCATTCTCCTTCAAAGTGTGAGGGCAGAGAAAACCAAGTTCTTTCTCATAGGGTAACATGATAGCTGTACCCTTAGTGCAATTGCCAGCAGGGCTTCCACTTCATGTGAAATGCCATTGGCATAGACCTTTAATGCTCAAATTACCATTGCTGTTCTGGTCTTCTGAAACTTTGACACAACTGGTGGACTTTCTCTAGCCCATTCTTACAAATTCTCCCACTGTCATATATAAAATATTTCTAAGAATCCATTTGCATCATTAGGGCAATTACAAGGACAGCCCCACTTCTCAGCACCAGAGTGTCAAGCTAGTCAGCTTTCCACTATGACAACAAAACAACCACACCCATTAGTTTACAGGGATAAAAGGAGATATTGATGGAGTCTTATATAATTGTCTAGTTTTTGTCCTACTGAATCCGTGATTAGTTTAGCATCCCTCCTCCTTCTGATTATCAATATAACTAAAAAAAAGGGCATGTTTACCAGTACAGAAAATAAGGACAATGCATGCAAATTTATGAGTAATATTCCTTAAGAACACACACCGTCAATGCACAAACTATTTCTATTTGCAGCTAAAGAAGGTAGGTAATGGAGAGATTAATGAACTAACTTGGGCCAAGCAGTGAGTATATTGCTGCCTGACATAGGAAAACGAGCATCGGGCTGAGTAATTTACTGCATTCTGGTGTAGCAGTGGGCTGAGTCCTCAAAACTCATGAAATAGGAGCCAGTGTTAAACATCTGCTTGAAATAAACAGGCAAAGACACGCATGACTTCACGAATAGACAACTTCCCTCCTTTACTTTACTCTTATTGCGGGTCATAGATATGCTGGGTCTTCAAGGCACCATATCATTGAGGAAAGGGAAGATATTCAAGGGAGAAAAGTCCCGGGAGGTGTGAGAACTGTTTCTGGGCTGCAGAAGATGGAAGGTGATGCAGCTCAGTGAACATCTGTTCTTCCACATCACGGTGAGCATCTCTCTTTGCTCCTGCAGCACAGTGAGCATCTGTGTTCTGGTACCAAAGTCTCTGCTGTCATTCTAGGATCCTGGGATCCTTTACCAATCCCCAGTGTCACAAAGCTGAAGTTGTGTTGAAACTGAAATAAAAAACGAGAGTTCATTTGGCCTTGAATTGTCTCTTAAACTATAAAATCATATATATATATATGATGTATGCACCCAATGGAAAAGTAGTGTGGCAGAGAGCTACTGAACTGTTTTCTATTATATTCTGGTATCACTTTGAATTTTAATATCTAAATTTTATTCATATATACAGTCTTTGAATGAAAGATGTTTGCTATCTGCAGAGCAAATGAATGAAATTCGTACATGCTTTGAATCTGTGGAATCAAAATCATACACGGCACAGAAGGGATATTAATATAGATGCATCTTCTCTTTTCAAATTTATGATTAAACATCTGATGTTGGTGAGAGAAATGACAGTGGCCATAGCAGCATGCGCTTAGCCAGTTTTGATGCTGCTTACGAAAGCTACCAAGTGATCCACTGGGTGAAGGTTTTTAAAATTATTCTTTACAAAAATATTTCTAAAAAAATGTATGCAAGTATTGGAGAAAGTCCATCTCTGGGAAGAGCACACCAACTGGTTATCCAATATAAAATTGTTCGCACTAAAACATACATGCAAGTAACAGTATACTGATTGCTCAAGTCTATTGATATAAATTATATAAAAAACATAATAAATATATGAATATACTTATATGTATGTAACAACAATTAGTGAAAAAGGGGGCATTGAATTGTGTTGGAGCCCACAGAAGTGGATCCATTTCACTAAAGGTCAGAATGTTCAGGCCTATTTTTCTTCCTTCAAGGTTAGGATGGGAGGTTTGACCCAGGGTGTGACTATCTACAGGATGCTTGGCCTAAGGTGTGGTTGCTTCATGTCCTGCCAAAACAACAGAATATTTCACTCAGGATATAATTACTTGCTGTTTCAGGTATTGACGAGGTAATTGCTTTGTTTGTTCTTTGTATCATAGTAAAGAAGTCTTTTGCCTTCTTCTCCCATTTTGGATTGGGTATATAAAGCTGATGTGGGACTTCCCTCTGTATGCTATAAATATGTTTTATTACTATTGGTTAGTAAAGAAGCTCCTTTGGCCTGTGGCAGGGAAGAATAGAATTAGGCAGGAAAACTAAACTGAATGCAGGGAGAAAGAAGGCAGGGTCAGGCAGAGGCAATGTAGCTGCTGAAGGAGAAAGACACCAGGACCTTACTGGTAAGTCACAGCCTCGTGGTGATACACAAATGAATAGAAATGGGTTAATTTAAGATGTAAAAGCTAGCTAGAAATATGCCTGAGACATTGGCCAAACAGTGCTGTAATTAATATAGTTTCTGTGTAATTATTCTGGTCTGGGTGACCGGGAAACTTACATAATGCATATGAAAATAAACCCAGGTGGATTCAGTATTTTTGGGTTGCCCTCCAACCCTATCCTGTGTCTCTGTCTATTTCTTTTGTGTCTCTGTTTTTTCTGCCTAACATTTCTTTCTTTTTTAACTTTTTTTATTATACATTTTTATTGATATTTATTGAGCTCTACATTTTTCTGCTCCCCTACCTGCCTTTCCCTACCCCCTTCAATCCTCCCCAAAGGTCAGGAGATCTTGTCTTTTTCTACTTTCTACTTCCCATGTAGATTAGATCTATCTAAGTCTCTCTTAGTGTTCTCATTGTTGTCTAAGTTCTCTGGGATTGTGGTTTTGTAGGCTGGCTTTCTTTGCTTTATGTTTAAAAATCACCTATGAGTGAGTATATGTGATAATTGTCTTTCTGTGTCTGTGTTACCTCACTCAAAATAATGTTTTCTAGCTCCATCCATTTTCCTGCAAAATTCAAGCTGTCGTTATTTTTTTCTGCTGCGTAGTACTCCATTGTGTAAATATACCATTATTTCCTTATCCATTCTTTGGTTGAGGGGCATTTAGGTTGTTTCCAGGTTCTGGCTATTACAAATAAACTGCTATGAACATAATTGAGCACATATCCTTGTGGCACGATTGAGCATCTTTTGGATATATTCCCCAAAGTGATATTACTGGGTCTTGAAGAAGGTTGTTTCTTAATTGTCTGAGAAATCACCACACTGACATCCAAAGGGGTTGTACCAGCTTGCATTCTCACCAGCAATGCAGAAATGTTCCCTTTTCCCCACAACCTCTCCAGCATAAGTTGTCGTCAGTGTTTTTGATCTTGGCCATTCTTACAGGTGGAAGATGGAATCTCAGAGTTGTTTTGATTTGCATTTCTCTGATGACTAAGGATGTTGGACATTTCTTTAAGTGTCTTTTGGCCATTTTAGATTACTCTGTTGAGAGTTCTCTGTTTAGGTATGTACTCCATTTTTTTTTATTGGATTATGTGTTCTTTTGGTGACCAATTTCATGAATTTTTTGTATATTTTGGAGATCAGACTTCTGTCTGATGTGGGGTTAGTGAAGATCTTTTGTAGGCTGTCATTTGTCTTGTTGACCCTGTCCTTTGCTTTACAAAAACATCTCAGTTTCAGAAGGTCCCATTTTTAAATTGTTTTTCTCAGTGTCTGTGCTGCTGGGGTTATATTTAGGAAGTGGTTCCCTGTGCCAATGCGTTCAAGTGTTCTTCCCACTTTCTCTTCTATAAGGTTCAGTGTGGCTGGCTTTATATGGAGGTTTTTGATGCATTTGGATTTGAGTTTTGTGCATGGTGATAGATATGGGTCTATTTTCATTCTTCTACATGTTGATATCCAGTTATGGCAGCATTACTTGTTAAGTATGCTTTCTTTTTTCCATTTGATATTTTTTGCTTCTTTATCAAAGATCAGGTTTCAAAGATGTGTGGGTTGATATTCGGGTCTTCTATTTGGTTCCATTTGGTCCTCCTGTCTGTTCTTATGCCAATATCAGGCTATTTTCAGTACTGTAGCACTGTAGTAGAGTTTGAAGTAAGGGATTGTGATGCCCCCAGAAGTTCTCTTATTATACTGGATTGTTTTGGCTATCCTGGGTTTTTTGCTTTTCCATATGAAGTTGAGTACCATTCTTTCAAGGTCTTTGAAGAATTTTGCTGGGATTTTGATGGGCATTGCGTTGAATCTGTCTGCGTAACATTTCTAATCCACACGCCCCTAGAACATACAAACCCATAGAAGCTGGACCCCAACAGAATTGAAATAGAACAAGGAGGGATATGAGAGGCTTTGGAGGGAGGAGAGGGGAGGGGAATGTGATGTATAGCACTTGGGAGGCAGAAGCAGGCAGATCTCTGTGAGTTGGAGGTCAGCCTGAGGCCAGAACAGAGTGAGTTCTAGGACAGCCAGGGCTACAAAGGAAGGCCTTTTTTTTGCACGGACGGTGCCTACTTGTTTGTCCTGGCTGCCTAGCTAGCTTAGCCCTAAAATAATCACACAGGAACTGTATTAAATAAATCACTGTTTGGCCCATTAGCTCTAGCTTCTTATTGGATAACACCTATATCTTAATTTATCCCATTTCTATTAATCTGTATATCACCATGAGGTCGTGGCCTACCAGCAAATTTCCAGCATGTCTAACTCTGGCAGTGGCCCCATAGTGTCTTCCTCCGACTCTGCCTTCTTCCTCCCAGCATTCCGTTTAGTTTTCCCCATTTATCTTTGTTCCTCTACAGCTCAGCTATAGGCCCAAAGAAGTTCCTTTATTGACCAATCAATGCAACACATAAACAGAAGGACCTTCTCCACCAGACCTTGTTTTGAAAAATTAAAAATAACAAAATTATAAAAGAAATAATCTTAAAAAGTGTATGGGGAAAGTCAGCTCTGGCAATTGGAAGTCAAATGAACTTGATTTTATTTTGGTTCATGAAAACTAAAATCTGTATTTGATAGATAGTCAACCTGTCCTAATTCTCATGAATGAGAATGTGTTATTACTTAGCAAAGTTAAAGATTGATATTAGGGTGCTGGAGAGATGGCTCAGAGGTCAAGATCATTGACCACTCTTTCAGAGGACCTGGGTTTAATTCCCAGCACCCGTATAGTGGCTCACAGGCACTTGTATTTCCTGTTTCAGGGGATCTGATGCCTCTTCTGACCACCACAGCCACCAGACATATTGAACAGACATACATGCAGGCAAAACATTCATACGTTAAAAAAGAATAAAGAAAAAAATTTAAAAATGACTGCTAATAAGATGAATTTATTATAGGTAGGCTACACTGACTGCATGTTGTCAGTGGCCCTTAAATATGAAGGCAACAGAGGAAGAGGGCATAGTTAAGGTTTATGAAACAAATCAGACTTGTTGTTTTTAAAAGTGGAGGAAATAGCCATAAACTAAGCACTAGGGGGCAGTTTCCCAAAACTATCAAAAGTAATGCATCTGAGACTGTGTTGATGTCCTTAGCCTGTGCTACTGCCCAGGGTTATGATGGCATCCATGGCCCATGCAATGGCAAAGGGTCTGTAAAATCTTTTTGTATACTGTGAAGATGTGTCTTCTGATTGGTTTAATAATGAGCTGAACAACCAATAACTAGGCAGAAAGAAATTAAGTAGGACGTACTGGAGAGAGAAACTCAGCAGGATGAATTTAGGTACATGAGAGATGCCTGAGAGACACTGAAGAAGTCGGACATGAGGTACAGAAGAGAGGTAACTGAGCCACATGGCAGAATGGAGATTAATAAAGACAGGTTAATTTAAGATATAAGAGCTAGTTGTGGAAAAGCTCAAGCTAAGGCCAACCTTTCATAATTATTAATACGTCTCCATGTCATTATTTGGGAGCAGGCTGTCCCAAAGAGAAAGTCCAACATGAGAGACTACTAGAGTCCATGACTCATGCAGGGGCAGAGTGCTGTGTTGACGCCCATGGTCTGTACTGCTACTGGAGACCATGCTGAGGTCCATGACAACTACTGATGCCGGAGAACATGTGGATGTCTGTGATCCATGCTCCTGCTGAATGTGAAGTACAAGGAAGGTACTTTTGCTATGGTATTGATGACTAGAGATGCATAATTGAGACAGAGGGACATAGAAAGCTTCTGTAACCTCTGCCTTTATTCTTACCCCACAAAAACTAACAGCCTAGACAGAAAGCCATCAGAGAGAACTCTTAAAAATTGTGATGAGTTGCTAAGGTGTAGTCTGCCACAATTGATGGCGCCTGGCAGTGGTGTGGGTGGAGTTGGACTGAGTTTGAAGGGGATGGCCACTGGGTGTTTGGCCATGTTCCAGTGAATATATGGACAATACAAATTTGATTTTCTGGTGTGGGAGGTCCTTCTGTCTATGTGTTGCTTTTTTTGGTTAATGGATAAAGAACTGCTTTGAGCCTATGGCAGGGAAGAACAGAACTAGGCAGGGAAAGCTAGGCTGTATACTGGGAGAAAGAAGGGCGAAGTCAGGAAGCTGCCATGGAGCTGCCAGAGTAAGACATGCCAAAGCTTTGTGGTAAGCCACTGCCACATGGAGATACACAGATTAATAGAAATGGGTTAAATTCATATTTAAGAGTTAGCCAATAAGAAGCTAGAGCTAATGGGCCAAGCAATGATTTAATTGATACAGTTTCTGTGTGATTATTTCCTGTCTAAGCTAACTAAGCAGCTGGGAACTAACAAGCAGGCCTTCTCCAACAAGTTCCTCTTTCCTTTTGTTTGTGGGGGGAGGTGTCGCATAGGTGAGAGAGCATCCCTGGAAGGACTGGGGAGTCAGTGTGCTTGGGGTTTATGATGTGAAATTCCCAAATAGTCAATAAAAATATTATGAAAAAAGTAAGCAATGAAACCTCTTCAGCCTCAATAGAATGCAGTAGTGTTATATCTTCATTTTATCCCATGAAGAACTACTTTGGACATAAACCTCTAAACTTAAGGTTTTACAAATGTGTATTAAAATACTTTATTTTACTTCTCATTGTGTGTATGTGTATATCTGAAGCAAGTGGAGGACAGGATGTGCATGTGTGTGCACGCACACACAGGGATTGGGACTGGGAGAGTGCCCTGAATCCTCTGGAGCTGGAATTGTAGTGGGTTAGGAATTGAATGATGTGGATACTAGGAATGTGTGCTTTGCAAGAGCGCAAAGGGATCTTCATTATTGATGCATCTCTCTAGCCCACCCCTGTGATGCTGTTTGTCAAAAGACTGAGACTCTCTATCATGGTATTTCTGATGGCAACTGTTAAAAACAAGTGGACATAATTACCCATGACATTGATTCTTAAGACACTAATTTTCTGTTAGGTTTTTTTTTTCTGTGACCATGGAAAACAAACACAATACACAACATATAAAATAAAACTTAGTATAATTTCAAATAGAATTCTATGATTCTATGATTATGAGGAAAGACACACATCTTACAAACTGTAAAATATTCTTTAGGACACAACCCAATTTTGTGTAAGTTTTAGGATATATCCAGATGTCTGATCTACAGTTTTACAGTTAACAATTTATCAATCCTGTGGTTAGATACATTTTCTATAGATGTTCAATTTCCTCAATTTTATATTTTTTAATACTGCAGTTTTTGATCAAATGAAAAATTAAAAGTTTTGGTAACTTCTCATAATGATAATTTTGGTTTTCTATCTTTAGGATAAATATGCTCACTTTCCCAGCAATAGAGAATAAGGAAAACGCAATGCTGGGATTAAAAAGAATTGAGCCTTGCCATCTGTTTCTGCACTATTCTGTTTCTAAACAAAGCAGACAACAATAAAGTTCTTTAGGAATTTTGTTTAATTTCCTGGTGTGAAAATGTCGGGATCACCTGAATACTTTGGTCTGGGTTCCAAAAGTTGGCAAGGTGAAGTCACTTAGATGTTCAGAAGAGATGTTAGGGGTGCCAGTTCACTGACAAATGAACAGACAAAGGCTCATTTCCTCCTTGAATTTTAGCCTCATTCCCTCTGACATGACCAGGGTCTTGGAGGAGTGTCTCTGACTTCAGTATCTTGGAGGAATTTCTTGAGCTGCTGAAGCAAGTCAGAGGGAAACAGCACCAGGCCATCTATGCGGCTGCTCATTCTCAGATATTCAGAAGTTTGCTGTAAAAACCTGTACTGGAACTTAAAACATAAAAAGTCCCAGCCAGAAAGGAGTTCTATTTTCTTTTGTTTGGAAGAAATTTCAGGAGATTGAATTTCTAGAAATATTAGAAGTTAGACATTTCAAAGGCATCATTCGTTTTCTTATAATGGGACTCCTTTATTCTTTTAATTATATAAACCAATGTGGTTGTTATCAGATGGGACTGTTCCCACCCAGCGAGGGCCATAGGCTGGGTGGCTTATTGGGTATCCAATGGCTGTGAAAATATTCTCCTGACAGACTCTTGGCTAAAATAATGATGAAGCGATAGGAAGTCGCAATTTACAGAGAAAGTCTTTTCCAGCAAGCCCTCTGGGACAAGGCCATTCAGAACACTATCTGATAATCCATGAGACCAAATGAAAACAGTCCAACATGAGACATTGCAGGGCTCCTAATTTGAGCTAAATGACAAGGGGCAGAGGCTAAACTGGATTTGCCTGAACTTGCAAACCCTCTAAGGAAGCAATCATTAAGGGAGAGTAAAAGCTCGGGCCGGAAGATTAAATGAGACACCGTTGCCTCGAGTGAGTTCAAGCCTGCAGGCCCACTCAGGTCACAAGGCAGGGTCCTGGAGGAACCAGGAGACGAAAGCACTAAACGGCCTCTGTCTCCGAAGAAATGTGGGCAGCTCTGCACTTTCCCGGGGACTGGGAATGGGTCAGTTATGTGTGTCTTTCAAACACAGTAGGTTGAGTCCAGAAAATGACGAATCATAGGAAGGTTAGAGATTCTGAGACAATTCCAAAACAAAATTCAACAAAGTTTTGTGATATCACAAAGCAAGAGCAGAGAGAAGCCTCGCTGCTCAGGAAGCAGAGGCAGCGCTGTACTGGGCAGTCCAAGTGTACATCTGCCCACTTCCCTCCCTCCAACCCCTACTGACCTCCTCCCCACTCCGACCCTTATTCTTCTGCCTCTACATTCCCAGTGCTTGGATTCAGATACTGGACAATTCCTTTAGCCAATAGAATATGAAGATGAGGATTATGAGGATTATGTTACTTTTTTTTTTTGAGAGAGGGTTTCTTTGTAGCTTTGGAGCTTGTCCTGGAACTTGCTCTTGTAGCCCAGGCTGGACTCGAACTCACAGAGATCCGCCTGTCTCTGCCTCCCGAGTGCTGGGATTAAAGGCGTGTGCCACCACCGCCCGGCTTGAAAAAATATTTTTATACACATATATATATATATATATATATATATATATATATATATATATATATATATATACACACACACATACATATATATATGTTGTATATATTACAGGTTGTAACACATATTTATATATTACCCATACATATAGTATATGTATATATTATTTTATAATATGGGCAGTTTATTATATATTCTATATACATACATATGTATTATATATATGTATTACTACTGCTTTTATGTATATGAATTCAGAGCTAACCACTTGGTATTTGATACTCAATTAAAGAACTCATCCCTGGGGCAGACAGATTGTCCTCCTTCAACAATCATTAGTTGTCTGTCTAGAGCCAGGACCCGGAAGAAGTCCTCTTTCGGTGTTAGCCCGTCTGTTGCTGTTAGTTTCAGGTCTTGTTTAGACAGCCATGCTGTTAAGGTACCATGGGTACAAAGTCCCTGTCATTTCTCATAGCAGACTTCCTGGTTCTCTGCTCCCACAACCCGTCTGCCCCCTGTTCAGCAGCAATGCTCCCTAAGCATTAGATGCAGGAGGTGTGCTGTAAATGTGTCCAGTGGGGCTGGGCAACACGATCAGCTGTTCTCTGCTTTTCCACTAGTGTGGTCTTCCCTAATGGCCTCCATCTGCTGTAAAGAGAGGCTTCTTTGATTAAGGGTGAGAGCTTCACTTACCTGTGGGTGTATTAGTTAGTATTTAGGATGCAGTTAGGAACTATTTTAAGCTAATACTTTGTTGCTTGTTTGTTGAGATACATTTGTATCACAGTGGTTCTCCTGCCTCAGCACCAATTGCTGGCATGAGCCATCACGTCCAGAACACAAATTCTTTTTCAGACCATTTGAATCATTGCAAGGTAGCTATTTTTTTTCTTTTTTCTTTTAGATTAAAAAGAGCAAATATCATCAACTTGTCTTTCATAATAACTCTTCTAACCTTTGAGGGCAGGAATGGTGTCTATTTAACCATTCTTGCCCACTTTTTTTTCTAAGTATTTGTAATCCTGCTTATAATTCCCATCACTCTAATGAAAACTATTTTCTCATGAAGATTTTTAAAATCAGCACTTAACCAAACTGAAAAAAAGGATGATTTTTCTTAATATCATGACCTACATAAGTTAACTAAGATGAAATAAAAAATTTAAACAGAGCCATAACTCCTAGTAAAATAAAAGGTATAACAAAGACTCTCCCTAAAAAATAGTGCAGGGCCAAATGCATTCAACAAATATTTCCCCTGGGTTTTCCAAAGAAATTCACACCAATATGCCTCAAAGTACTCTGAAAAATAGAAACTGAAGGAATAATTCCAAACTCCTTTTATAAAGTTGCTTATTACTCCAACAGGAAAATCACACAAAGACTCAACAAGAAAGAAAATTATATGTCAATTTCCCTTATGAATGTAGCTGTTAAAATTTCTCAATAAAATACTTGCAAACTGCACCTAAGAGCACAAAGATTATCCACTGTAATCAAGTTGACTTCTTTCTGGAGATGCAGGGAGGGTTAAACATATATAAATCAATAAACATAATCTACCACATAGAGACAAAAACCACTTACATACTTATTAGATACAAAAAAAGATCTTTGACAAAATTCAATACCCCTTTCTCATAAAAGTCCTGGAAGAACTAGAGATATAAAGTTCAGATCTCAACTTCATAAATACAATACGCAAGAATCCTACATCTGACAGTATTCTAAACAGAGAGAAACTCAGAAGCATTTGTAAAACAAACAAACAAACAATCAAACAAACAAAAAAACCCAGAAACACAAAAAGAATGTTTAATCCCTCCATACCTATTCAATACAGTGCTTGAAGTCTTAGCCATAGTGGTAAGAAAATTTGAAGACCTCAAAGGAATACAGATAGGAAAAGAAGAAGTCAAAGTATAGCTATTTGCAGATGATATGATTTTTATGCATAAAAACTTTAAAGTCTCCAGAAGGGAACTTACAAGGCTGATAAATACTTTCAGCAAAGTAGCAGGATACAAAATTGATGTGGTATTCTGTTCTGTATGCTGTCAATATGTTGTATTACCATTGATTAATAAAGAAGTGGCTTTTGGCCTATGGCAGGGCAGAAAATAGCCAGGTGGGAAATCTGAGCAGAGATTATAGAGGGAAAGTAGGAGGATTCAAAGGGATGCCACATAGCTGCTGAAAGGAGAAAGACACCTTGGAACCTTACGGGTAAACCAAAAGCCTCGTGGTAAAATATAGAATAATAGCACTGAGTTAATTAAAGATATAAAAGTTAGTTAATAAGAAGCCTAAGTTATTGTTTCTATGTGATTATTATGAGCAGCTAGGAAATGAAGAGAAGTCTCAGCCTTCAAAATGGTGCACCACTCTGGGCCAACGACATCCACATAAAACCTGAGAGAGCTTGTGGAGAAATATTAGACACAAAAGAACAAAGTTAAACATGGCCTTTTGGTAGCACCATTTTCTTGGGTAGCCTCTATTTGCTAGAAGCGAACAGAGGTATGATTCTTTTAAGAAAAGTATTCCTGACTCAGCAAAAAAAAAAAAAAAAAGAAAAAAGAAAAAAAAGAAAAAGAAAAACCAAAACACAACTGTATAGTTCCTTTAAGAAGGCTTCCTGGTTTGTGCTAGATGCATGGATAGGCGTGGCTCTTTCAGGAAGCTGAGCACTTGAACGGGGTTTGTGGACAGCATGCTGCAAGTTACTTGGTGGCAGCATGGACCAACTACTTTGGTGAGAATGGCTCCTTCCTGATGGTCCCAGAGCTGGTGGTAAACTATCTCTGCCATATTGAAAGGCTGAGAGAGGCAGAGACAGCATCCAGGACCACTGTGACAAAGTTGCTTACCATTTTAAAAAAGCTCTTGGTCAAAAAAATGATTACAGATACACAACAAAGACAGATTCAGACAGAAATAAATCTAAACGGGACACAGTACGTTTAAAAAGGCGTAAATAGGCTTGGGGAGAGAGAAGAAAAATGGAAACCTCATTTTCCAGACACAACAGGACTGATGCTCATGTGAACTCAGAGAGACTGTGACAGCATACACAAGATCTACATGAGTTCAAGGCAGACAATAAAAAAAAATAATAACCCCATTATCCCATATATTGTACTTATCAGCTTATTATATGTCAGGAATGGGAAAAGAAACTAGGACAATTTCACTAGACACCTTTCCTTTCTGCATTTATCATTTTATCCAATGATGATATAGCTCAATATTTAAAATTAATATTCATTTCATCACATAAAAACTTTGTTTTTATCTACAAATCTCACTGCTTTTTTCCCCCACTATGTTCTTATTATAGGATGGATCTACCATATTCACACATTGTAACTTACTCCTACTGTAAAGTCAGGTTTTTAGGAGGTCATGGGAGCCGAGTCTTCCTGAGTGCATCAGAGCAGTGCCCCTGATTCACTCAATACTTCTGCCATCTGGTGGCTCAGTGAGATGACACTTGTCTGAATCGGTTCATTTGTGACACTTTTTGGCCCCTTAACTTTGTGTTTTGTTTCTGGGAGAAAGATTCCCATTTAACTTATAGTTCTCTCTTTTGCAGTCTAAATGGGTTACAACAGCCCCTACCCTTTCTAGTTTTATGGTCTTTTTAGATTAATAGTTTCAAGTTTTTCTGAAAGCAGAAAATCCATGTATCTGTGAGTAATTCAAACAAAATACTGCGAGTCATAGAATCTTAGTTACTTCTTTTTTTATTTATTATTTATTTTTTTAAAATATTTTTTATGGCTTATTTAATTTTATTTTATGTGCATTGGTGTGAAGGTGTCAGATCCCCTGTAACTGGATCTTCAGACAGTTGTGAGCTGCCATGTGGGTGCTGGGAATTGAACCCGGGTCCCCTGGAAGAGCAGTCAGTACTCTTAACCACTGAGCCATCTCTCCAGCCCCTCTTAGTTACTTCTTATTTGTGTAGAGATATATACAAATCCACCATTCGAGGGGAGGACTGTGATCTGTGAGTCTACCCCTAAATAAATAACCCTTTATTATACTCAATTCTGAACTAGCGTGGGATTTCTTTTAAGGATCTGTCTTTATCTGGCACCCATGTGGATCCAAACTCCATACCTACCAGGTGGACTGGTCTAAAAGGCCTAAAAATCCACAGCTCAGAAGGTCTCCCACACCTACCTGCTTGGCTTGCTTTCACCTACTAAGTGGTTTTTTGTAAAACCCCCACTACAGCAGAACTACATGTGTACCATGACTTGGAAATTTCCCAAGATTGCTCACATCCCTCCCCACCCCACTGCTGCATTCCCTGCTGTATAGCAACTTCTACAGCTTCTGGTTAGTGCTCCATGCTTCTGGGTTCTGGGCTTCTTGCTCCATTTGTGCAATTGATTTAACTGCTTTTAATTTGTCAAACAAAGCATATTTGTCAGTATTTAACCAGTACCAAGATGGAAAAGCTAAGCAGCACAGGTCTGTTCGTGACACCACCGGTTGTGCCACTGGTTGTGACTCTGCAACTATGACTCCTGCTGGAAAATAAAGATTATCACACCTAAAACATTTTACTGGACGTCATAACACAGGTAAATATTTTATTAATTAATAAATAAATAAACTTGAATGATATATAATTGCAGACAATATTGCCATAGAGAATTTTAGTAATAGTTCTTCAAGGCTTATATGGTTATTGTGATACATCCACTTATTGGATATTGGGACTCAGTGTTTTTCTTCATAATATATCCTTAAGAAACTGGTTTGATAACAGAGCCAAGAATGAGGCACTTTTAGAAATAATACAGTCTTTACAGACTAATAATGAACAGTTAGCTGACAGGATTAATACCATCAAAAATCAAAAGTAACCTGAAAAATTAATACTACTGAAAAGGATATCATTAATTTTATGGACAATATTCAATCCATGTCAAAGTGTGCTGAGAAATTATCTGAAAGAATTCATACTGTTGAATTTGACAATAAATATTTGTTAAAAATTTATAATAGGTCAGCAGATAGAGTATCTTTCCAGAGAGGCAATCTGCATGCTATCCAAATAATGTGCAAGAATGAGATATTATCTTTAAAGGATAAATTTCAGACCTTGGAATCACATGTGCAGAATGAGGACCAGAGACTAGGTGCTCAATGAAAACACTAGAAATAAATACAGGCCAGGAGATTCAGACTTTACAAAAGACAGTAGTAGTAAAAGAACTTGAAATGATTGAGGAAATTATTGGAGCTGATGAGTAGGGAAAGAAGGTATAATGACAGGATTTAACATCACCACTACCTGTCAGAAATGACTTACTCAGGGTCTTAGCTTCCTACCCTGTAATCTACTATAACTAAGCATCAAGTTCTAAAGGCCTAAAAGGATCCAAAGAAGGTAGATGGATACCTATAGGAATAAATGATCTAAAAGAAATCAAGCAAGCAGTAGTAACTTATGGCTTGCATTCCCATTTGTGGGGAGATGGTAAAGACATGGGCTTCTAGTATTAAGGCCATGCCCCACGACTGGCTTCTGTTAGTTTCTGAAGTCCTGGAGGATGGGCCTCAATTGATGTGGAAATGTTATTTTAGAGAAGAGGCAAAAATTTTAGAACAACAAGGAAAGCAAAAGGACTTGAGACTTCCAAAGACAAATTATTGGTGAGGGCACTTATGCTGACCCACGGGCTCAAGTTCTTTATGATGAACAAATCTTGTCCCTATGCCACAAAGCAGCCTTAATGCGTGGGTCAAGATTCAAGAACTAGGAGAACTAATTGAATCATATGCCAGGGTTAAAGAGGGCCAGAGAGAACCCTTTAATGACATTTTACAAAGATTAACTAAGGCTGTACAAATAGTAGTAACAGACCCAGATGGTAGACAAGTTCTTATTGAATCTCTGACTTTTCAAAATGCCAACTTAGAATACAAAATGATACTCAGGCCTTTATAAATTAGACCAGTACCAATGGATGAATGGCTACTGCATACAATAAATATTGAGACATTTGGCCATAATACTGAATCTTGGGAAGGAGAAGCAATTTGAATATGAAGTCTTAGTCTTTAAGTTATATAGGTATTAAGAATTGTAGGTCAATAGTCATCTAAGACTTCATAATAGAATATTATACAATCTTTAAGCAACTATGCAACAAATGAGGACAATGACCTCAAAATGTAAACAATGTATAAGTGTCTTGATCAGAAGTATAAATGTATATTGCAATATGATAAATATATCCTAAAATTTTGTCAATATACAAAATGTCTTAAGCAGAGGTAGAAGCATGCTTGCATAAAATATGATAAAATAACTTTGCCTAAGTATACAAATATTGTAGATAAAAATAAAAACATATTCATTATAATTTAAGTTTGTATCAATATATAAGAATCTATACCAATGTAATTTGCCTATAAATAATAGCTCACAAGTATTCACTCTATTACTCACTAGTATTATTAGTATGAGTAAGCTCACACTTATCTATTATCCTATCCAATTTCCCTTTTTTAAAAAAGAGATCCCTGAGCCTACATAATTTATTCTCCAATCCCCATCTCTAGACCAATTATAATCATCCCCTAAATGATGTCCCTAACTCTGAAGGCACACTTTGTTGGGAGAGGGGAATTCTTTGTCTTCAATCCTTTCTCAGAAGTTCTATTCTATGACAAAACATTTGGCATTTTGATATATCCTCATACCTTTGGAAATTGTTTCTCCTTCCCAAGATTCCCAAACATGTTTGTCATACATGTTAGTTATGTTAGTTAGACTAATCAGGTTCTTTAGGTACATAGAGATTGTATTCTGTATAGATAGGTAATGTTCAACCGCTTCAAAGAGCTATAGAATATGGTATTTTTATAACTCAGGGTTCTGTTGAAGTGAGATATGATTGCTCCTGGCAGCACTGATCTATTCCTGAGAGAATGTTGAGCACTGAAGATGCTCTACTTGGAACTTGTTTTCTTCTTGGGAAAACTAGACTTTGGGCAAAAAACTGCCCATACATCAATCACTGACAAAATGCACGATGTCTGGACAGGACAAGCAAAATACAAGAAAAAAGAATGTCAAATCTTGCCAAGACAGGGTAAGACAGTTTTTAAAAAATTTCCTGCCTCTGAAAATGGTCTGTCAATTACTCTAGGCCTTAGCTGAAGTTGGTTACTCCAATGTTGCAAATGAGACATTGGGTAATTGCCAAGGTAGCCAGTTGTCTCTGTCCTTTTTTGCACATTTTGGAAGTTGCTTAATTGCACTTCCTGCTTACTCAAGCAATATTATTTCCCTTCTCCTGTCTTTGATGGGGTTGAAGAAGAGATAGTTATAGTTACTTTCCTCTCATGACTTGGCCAAGTTATTTACAATACAAGACTTAAACTCTTTAGGATAGGATAATTATTGAAACATTTATCATCTGTTTCTTGCTCAAAATTGTTTATACCGGTTTTAATTCTATTTTTTATGCCTTATATTTGTTCTTATTGCATATAATTTTGTATTAGGCTTAAAACTCTTTTATTTAAACAAAAGGGAGAGGAGCTGTAAGAAATCCTATAGCCAGTAGCCTTTAAGTTACCCACCCACTTGGGCATGGCCTCTTATATTATAAATGTCCATGTAAAGCATGTGTTCCCCTCTCTTCCAGCTGTGGGATTCAGTTGCTGTTCCCTGTTCAAGGAGAGGACAGTGATTTGTGAGGCTACCCCTAAATAAATAACTCTTTATTATACTAAATTCCGAGCTAGCGTGGGATTTCTTTTTAGCATCTGTCTTCAATCAGGCATAATTGTAGCTACTTCTTACATTTTATTTTTTTATTTTATTTTAATTAATTAATTAATTAATTAATTAATTTATTTATTTATTTTTGCTTTTTCGAGACAGGGTTTCTCTGTAGCTTTAGACCATGCTGGTCTCGAACTCACAGAGATCCACCTGCCTCTGCCTCCCGAGTGCTGGGATTAAAGGCGTGTGCCACCATCGCCCGGCCAACTTCTTACATTTTAAATTAACCGATTTCTATTAATCTGTGTACTGCCATGAGGCTGTGGCCTACTGGGTAAGTTTCCAGTATCTGTCTCCTTTGGCAGTTCGATGGCATCTCTCTGACTCTGCCTACTCTTGCTCTATATCTCTTCCAGCCTGGCTATATTCTGCCCTGATATAGGCTGAAGCTGCTTCTTTATTAACTAGTGGTAATAAAACCTATTTATAGCATACAGAGGGGAATCTCACATCATATAATGAAAGGAACAAGCTGGAAAAGGAAAAATACAAAATGTACAATTTGAGGAGAAAAGGAGCCACAAGAAGTGAAATGGAACCAAGTCCTTTGTTTAAGGAGAAGAACAGATTAAGAAATAGAATAAAGGAGTGTTGACTTTAGGGCAAGATCTACTCAGTTGTTTCCAATTTATAAAAATGAATTAATTAAAAGTCTAAATCCAGGTGGTGGTGGCACACACCTTTAACCCCACCACCAGGAAGGCAGAGGCAGCTAGATCTCTGAGTTCAAAGTTCCATAGAAAGTTCCAGAACAGCCAATCTTAGGCTGTGAAGGAAACCATTGAAAACATAAAGCTGGTAAAGATGTAATTGATTGAGGGGGTCAGGTTTCAGCCCCAATAAGCAGCAGAACTTGACATTTTGGCTTTAAGGATAGAAGAAAGGGGCTATGGAATAAACCTCTGTGATTGAGGAAAGCTGCTGAGACCAGGCATGCGTCAGGGGAGTCCTTCAATGGAGGCCTAGAGAGGCCATTGTGTGAAGCTCTGAAGGTGATGTCTGGATTGCCTTGGAGACCACAAGATGTTGGTCATGCCAATGCTGTGGGATACCTGCTGAAGAAAACTGCTAATGGAGTTGGACAATCTGAGAGAGAGAAATGTGTTGCAGTCAACAAAACTGAAAGGAGTTACAGATTTGAGTAACATTTTGATACATGTAGATGTAACATTTGGTGTTTGTCTAGTCGGATTTTGGTCTTAGTTTGGTTCAGTATTTCCTCACTATGTTCCCTTCCCTATGTTTTCTAAAGGTAATGTAGATCCTGTGCCATTGCAGGTTGGAAGATTTTGATATTCTTTTAATTTTGATTTTATAGGAGATTACAGTTAAGAGATTGCATGAATCTCAGTAGAAACTTTGAATGTTGGAATTTTAAACATTGTTGGGACTTTGGTAGACTACAGGGACTTTTGAAGCTGGACTAAATGCTTTTTGCATTATGATATTGTTACAAGCTTATGAGTAGCAGGGAGTGGAATGTGGTAGATTCAATGTAGTTGGCCACCATAAGCTCATAGGGAGTGGCACTATGAGGAAGTGTGACTTTGTTGGCGTAGGTGTGGCCTTGTTGAAGGGAGTGTATCATTATGGGGCAGGCTTTGAGGTCTCTATGTTCAAGTTACACCTTGTTTCAGTCCACTTCCTGTTGCCTTTGGATCAAGATGTTGAATTCTCAGCTCCTTCTCTACCATATGGTTCCTGCACACCACCATATCCTATCATGATAATAATGAACTAAACCTCTGAAATGTAAACCATCCAATTAAACGTTTCCTTTTATAAAAGCTGCTGTGGTCAAGGTGGTTTTTCACAGCAATAGAAATCCTGAGATAATTACATACCTGTGCATACCATTTATAGATATCTATTTTGAAGGAAGATACTAAAAGGGGTATCAAATACAGGACCTGGGTCATGATAGCAAAGACTTTGCCTGAGCTGCAGTCCCAGCTTCCAAATAACATTTATTGTTACTGTTGATGCTGTGTGTGTGTGGGGGGGAGGGCAGGCCATGGTGTGCATGTGGAGATCAGAAGATCACTTATAGAGGATGTTTTATTTTTCTTCTACCATTTGGGTCTCAGGGAAAAAAAACTCAGGTATCAAGCAGGGTTGCAAGTGCTTTGCCATCTAGACCATCTCACCCTCTCAAAGCAGGGAATTAGTTAACAGAGTAACTTGTACAATCTCAAGGAAATGTATATAGTTGCTTTCAAAAAAAAAGATAATTCTTCAAATAATATTAACTTAGCTAATATGGTAAATTATTATGTATTTCATTTTTGTGTAGATTAGTAATTCTTTGGAAACATTTCATATTGACCAGAAGGATGCATGATGGAAAACACTGGATTTTTTTTTTAACTATCTGTTGCTTTCACCGAAAGATGGTGAAAAAAAAGATGGGCAGGGCGAAGCCAGAGGAAACTCTGGTGGAGGTCCGTAGCGGTCCTGACGTGCAAATCGGTCATCTGACCTGGGTATGGGGGCTAAAGACTAATCGAA
Organism: Microtus ochrogaster; assembly: GCF_000317375.1. Classification (NCBI taxonomy): domain Eukaryota; kingdom Metazoa; phylum Chordata; class Mammalia; order Rodentia; family Cricetidae; genus Microtus; species Microtus ochrogaster. Next base: position 28,168,427 of record NC_022013.1, read on the forward strand.
CCATCTAGTAGCTGGTTCCCTCCGAAGTTTCCCTCAGGATAGCTGGCGCTCTCGCAGAACACAGTTTTATCCGGTAAAGCGAATGATTAGAGGTCTTGGGGCCGAAACACTGGATTTTTAAAAACGCTGTTTGAAAATTCTGTCCTTTGGAGGCAGTTGTCAGTTCCACTTATTTTTGAATCATGTGTCATGCTCTTTTTGGCCATAACAATAAACAACAGCAGTCTATTTTGCAGTCCGTTAACGAGATTGACTACTGTGACTAGTAAGTAGGGAGTGATGTCATTATGACAGAGAACACACATTCATCACTTACGATTTTCCCCAGCAGGGAGGCACATATGTCCAAGCCAGGTACAGCCTCTGAGATAAGGCTGTTGGGTGGTGGGGGCTCGGCATCCAGCAAAGATTTGATGTTGCTGGGAGACCCTCCATAGGCTTCCTCATTCAAAGAGGCCAGACACCTTTTCAGGTGCATCTGGTTCCCAGCTCTGTAGACTTGAGGTTTTATTCCATCCCTACTGTCCTCTCTAGTGTGCTGTATTTAACAACCATTTTTTTTTGTGTGTGGGCTAGAAATTGTACTTAGGACCTTGTATATACAACACACAACATGCTTGGTTTGTTTTAAAACTATTCTTAGGTTTTAGTGTGCTCTCTCTCTCTCTCTTCCCCCCTCTCATTTATGGTACCTGGGGCCTCCTGCATGCTAGGTAATTGTTGTACTCTTAATAGTTCTGTAGCCCTGTGCTTAAGTGTTTCCATGGTACCATTTCAGTGTGCTGGATAAAACCTTTCAGAGGGCTCTCTCTTCAACCTTGTTTTCCTTTACACATGGTGCTTTTGGATGTGGACTATTTTTAGGATATGACTTTTTAGGTAGGATATAGGCTACGCTGGCAGGAGCATATGTTCGATATAGCAGCAGAACCAGTCCCTAGCTATTGTTATTGGAGAAAGCTGGGGAATAATCAGTTTTAAAGTGAAGATTTCACAGATTGAGGTGCCAAGAGATCTTCTGGCAAAAACTGGGGCATCTTTATTTAGATCATTCTCTGAGATGGAGGAATGGTTATCTTTAAATAGAGACATTAAAACAGGAATATGGGTATCCTCTGTGTGAAACGTCTGGGTTTCCTGACTCAGATTTAATGACACACCCTGGGAGGTGTTATGATGGCCTCGTGTTTCTGCTATGCTTTATTACACACTTGTTTTCACCTTATTTCATGGTAAGAGAATTATTTTTGTAGACAGGAAACAATTAAGACATAGTCAAAATAATTGGAGATTCACATTGCAATAAGTGAATTATTTATCAATAATACTACTGATAAAACATTGTTTCCTGGTAAGATCCAGTGTTATTTATTACTTTCTCCATGCTAATGGAGCTATATGTACTTTTTAGAATATTTTTTGATCTATGTTTTCTGTTCTTCATCTCTTTGATTGCCACATGTCCAGTTCCTAATGTTGTGTAGTAGAATACTTTCTAGTGACATCTTTTAAATAGTCTAATTATTGACATATTATACAGAGATTTCCTATTGTTTCCCACTCTTCTCTTGCCCTTTTCCAGTTATGACGTGGTCACAATGTGGTTTGGTATGTTCTGAAAGTAAAGTTACAGTGCTTAATTTTAGTTGTAAACTTGGTTGTATTGAGAAATACCTAGAAAATTGGTAAAGCACCCTTCTGGTTGTATCTGTATGGACGCAGCCACAGATGATTTGCATGTGGGGCAGAGAACCCAGGGAAACGACCCACACAAAATGTTGGTAGCATTGACCAATAGGCTGGTGACTAGAATGGAACGTGAAGTAGAAGTTGGGGTGCTCCCAGGGCTTCATCATCTCCTTTCCCCTTCAGTGACTGTGTTGACATTGCCTACACACATTGGGCTCCAGATTGTCCCAGTTTTGAACATGAACTCACACCAGTAGTTCTCCAGGAAACTTGTAGTCCTATAGCATAGAACTGGGGTTGTATCACTGGTCTGCTCTGCCCTGGGGTTCTCAGCTTTTTGAGCAGATCATTCCTTGGCTCTCCAGCCAGCAGACTCTATTGTGGGGTTCTCCAGGCTCTGATCATGCAAAACTAGCCATTCTAGTATAAAATAAGCCCCTCTCAGGCTTCACATAATAATTTGTACAATGCATTGGTTCATTGGTTCTGTCCCATTGAAAACCCTTTCTCACAAGTTGTGGTAGTCATCATTGATTTTTTTATTCAATAGTTAATTAGTTAATTCACTAATATTTACCAACCACCCATGCAATGTCTACAACTTTTTCCCCTCAGCCCCATTTATACTGTTATCTACCTAGACTTAGCTCAAGCCCATTGTTATGTAAATTATCAAATCAATGTCATGTATATATTCAGTGGATGTGTGTGAATGCTAGACCATGGGTAGGGAGGTCAGAGGACAACTGGCAGTGGTCACATCTCTCCCTCCACCATCTGTGTCCTGTCCTGGGAATGAACTAAGGTTATCAGACTTGGCAGCAAGCATCTTTATCCACTGAACTATCTCACTAGCTGTGAACATATATTTTAGACATAAGCTTTAGTGAATTCTGACAAAGGGGATCTTGCTTCTTTCCTTGGTCCAAGACAATTTACCTTTTTTTTTTTCCTGATCCCAACTCCATGTCTTCCTCTTGTCCGCATATAGAAAGTTTTGTCTGTTCCAGATTTTTTTTTTTAAATGAGAAAGCAGCAATATGTATTTTAATTTTGCTCAACATCATTTCTTGAGATCTATCTTGTTTCAGTATCAGTAGATTTTGTAGTGGTGGTGACAAAATCCATGACAGAAGTTGGCTGAGAAAGGGAAGGTTTGTTTGGCACTTGGCTTGAGAAGACACATTCTACTATGGCACAGCGGGCACAGCAGTGGAAACAGGAGGGGGCTGGTCTTATACCACCATCAGGAAGAAGAAGTATGTGTGCCAGTGCTCTGCCCACTCCTTTCTCCTCTCCTTTTATTCAGTCTGGGATCCAGGTCCACAAGATGGTGCTGCCCACTTTCAGGGTAGATCTTCTCCCTCAGAAGAGAACTCTGTGGGAAGGACTTCAGAAGCCACTCAAAGGAATGCTTTCTAGGTGATTCCAAAACCAGCCAAGTAGACAATGAAGATTAACAATGAAAGTTCTATTACTCGGCCTCAGTGTGTGGTGATTCACCTGTATTGTCTGTATCCACTCTACTCCATGTGTCTCTTTATCTGGTAGGCACTATGCTCCCCCTAGCCTGCAGTCTGCAGTCACAGTGGCGCCAAGTGTTGTGCCCGACCAGTTTTGCTACGTCTATTTTTTTTTTAACTGGGTCTGTATCTACTGACTGACAATTGTCTTTGTTACTGGGTTGCTTTGCTTCTTTCTGGTCATTTTTGAGACGTGAACTTCTGGAAAATGCAATATTGTGTATGAAGACAAAAATCAGATCTTTAGATGCCTGAAAGAGGGGTGGCAGGATATTGTGGCGGGTAATGGTTATATTATTTAATTACAAACTTCCTGGGTGTACATAACTCAAATCTGTATGCCTTTGGGATGACTAATCTTGGTTGTCAGTTTGACTGTTTGAAATCAACCGAAGTCTAAGCAGCTAGATACTACTGTGAAGGACTTTCTTAAATTATCTGAAGCAAGAAGACCCACATTAGACTCTGATGGCAACCCAAAATAAAGGACATGAAAGAAGGAAAAAAAAAGAAAGTTCTATATATATATATCTTACTTATGTGCACACACTTGTGTGTATGCATGTGCATATGTGTGTTCCTCTGTGTATGTGGCTGCATGCATTTCAGAGATACCATATTGTATTAGCATGAACAAAGCTGTTAATTTATTCCCTAGTACTGAAGGCAAACAGCACATAACATCCAAAATTAATTTTGTATTTTATGTTCTATTATGAACAGAAGTATAAAGTTTCATTTTCTATTATTTGTTGAGAGAATATATAAAAGATGGTCTTTTTTGACTTAGACATCCAACCATGCTAATTTTTCACTTATTGATTAAAAGTATTATGCAGATTTCTTATAACTGTCTATATTTATGATGATATTATATTCAAATAATACTTTATTTTTTCTGATCTAAAATTATTTTCTCAGTTTGATCTGGTTTAGGGAATCTGGCACAACCTGGCATAACAACAGGAAAGGAAAAAAATTTTGTTCCTCCTCTCTCAGTGTTCTCATCATTAATATGAGTTACCTACCAGTTGCTATAGATACTCTTTCTGAGGTTGAGGTAGTTGCTTTTAATTTATTATTTCTTCTGAAATATATCAGATACTTCCTGAGCCCAACTAATAATTTTTTTATTCAGATATTTCATTCAGGTTAAGTTTTTTTTGATTAATTTTTTATTTCTACCCTCATCATGTTCATTATTACCTTTAAATCCTTGAAACAATCTATAGAAGTTGTTCAATTTCATTGTATGCAGGTCATGACATTTTGCCTTGTTCAATATAAGTATACTCATTTCTTATATCTAGAAGCCTTTGTTCAAATAGTAGAACCATAAGTGTTATATCATTGAATATCTGGCTGGTCTTCTTCATTGGTCTGGTTTTTTGTTTACTTTTTTATTTGGTTGTTGTGGAACAACCTCAGCAAAAGTTAATTCTTAACCTAGTATAAACCTAGTATAATGATATCCATATGGCTATGAATGTGTATAAAACAATGACATTTATATAGCTATGAATGTGTGTATGATTGTAGTTTGCACTCATTCATTTTCCTGTTCCATGCCCTCTTCAAACATCCTTTCTCCTCTAGGTATTTCCTATTCTTTTTCTAGTTAGTTCAACCTTTTCTTATTACATCTATTCTATCATCCTCTTTATTTCCCATCTCCCTAAGGCTTCTCTTCCTTTCATGATACCCTTTCTGGTTTCATGAACCCAACATATACATGCAAAGCCTGCATATACATACATACACATACATACATACATATATATATCATACACATATGTACGCATATTTAGGCATATATTTATATGAAACATATTATTTTTGGAAAACATGGGAAATATTAGGGTTTGTGTTTTCCCTGTCAGTAAATATAAACTTGTTTAATTATAACAATCATTTTAAATTTAGTATATCAATACACCATATACTACATATTTGGTATATGTATATATATCTATATATGTATATATGTGTGTTGTGTAATTTTGAACTTAGGTATTTTATATGAGAGAAATCATAGAGCATTTGCCTATATCTCCTTTTTTCTTAACATTAGTATTTCCAGTTGCATCTACTTTTTCCTGAAAATGTTTGATGTTGTAGTAAGAGTGGCGGGGCTGCTTCCCTGGTACCTGGCCGCCCACACTGCTAGCTTTATACCCGAAATAATTACACGGAAACTGTATTCTTTTAAACACTGCCTGGCCCATTAGTTTCAGTTTCTTATTGGCTAGCTCTTACATATTAATCTAACCCATTTCTATTAATCTTTGTAGCCCACGAGCTGGCTTACCAGGAAAGATCTTAACCTGCGTCTGTCTGGAGTGGGACAATCATGGCGACTCACTGACTCAGCTTCTTTCTCCCAGCCTTCTGTTCTGTTTACTCCACCCACCTAAGGGTTGGCCTATCAAGGGGCCTAGGCAGTTTCTTTATTCCTTAACCAATGAAATCAACAGATTGATATATGACACTCCCACATCAGTTTGATTTCAGTCTTTTTCTTTTATCTCTTTTAAGATAGATTCGTTTCTCTTATAATATATCTCCACTATAGTTTTCCCTTCCTCTATGCTCCCTACTTCCTCCCTGCCTCCCATTCCATCCAGATCCAGTTTCTTTCTGTCTCTTATTAGAAATAAACAGATTACTAAGATACAAGAACAAAACTTAACAAAAATAAGTATAAGATAAAACAAAAAATATCACATCAAAGTTGGACAAGTCAAGCCATCAGATGGAAAAGAGCCAAAGAGAAGGCACAAGAGACAGAGACCCACTCATTCACACACTAGAGTCCCATATAACACTAAGAGACATAATATATACATAGAAGGTGTGATAAAGACCTGTGCAGACCCTTGCTTGCTTCCTCAGTCTCTGTGAGTTCAAATGAACTTTTCCAAGTTGATTTGTAGGACCTTATCCTGTATCCTTTAACCTCTCTGACTCTTACATTCTTTCTACCTCCATGGGGTTCCCTGAGCCCTGAGGGAGGGATTTGATGCAGACATCCCATTTAGAGCTGAGTGTTTCAAAGATCTCTCTCCCTCCCTCCCTTTCTCCCCTCCTCTCGTATGTATGTAAAGTCTGTCTGTGGGTTCTGTATTTTCCCATATGCATCAGGAGAAAGCTTCTTTGATGATGGATAAATACAGAGCTGATCGATCTATAAGTATAGTGGAAACCATTAGTAGTTAGTCATTTTATCACTACTTTTTTTTTCTTTAGACCGATAGTTTTTAATGACCTGTAGTATTTGAGTTGGGCTGAAGAGATGAGATGACTCAGTGGTTAAGAGCACTGCTTGCTCTTCCAAAAGTCCTGAGTTCAATTCCTAGCAACCACAGGGTGGCTCCCAACCATCTGTAGTGAGATCTGGTGCTCTCTGGAGGAAGAGACATGGTCAGTTGTCCTCATCATCTTAACTATAAAACCCAATATGGACAAGTTAGACAGAAATGCCATATATGGGCTGCCCATGCGTGCTTCAGCATTGCTAGGGCATGAATTTCAATTTCAATTCAGTATTTGGGTTTACCCTATAGCTTTGAGCTATCTGGTTCTTGGTCAGCCAAGCAGTGTCAGATATGGGTTCTAACTCATGGAGTGGTCTTCAGTCAAAACAAACATTGGTTGTTTACTCCCACAAATTTTATGTCACTCTTGCCCTACCACATTTTGAAGGCAGGGCTGCATTCTAGATTATGGCTGTGTTGGTATATATGTTTCTTTTTTCATTCTTCTTTATGGCTGCATAAACTTTCATCGTGTGTGTGTGTGTGTGTGTGTGTGTGTGTGTGTGTGTATTACTTCTTGATCAGTTCCTCTGCTTAGTCATTTTTAAGGCACATTTTATATATTGTTAGGAAGGGTTTATAGCAGACTTTCCTTACAGCTAGATTATATCCACTGAGTGTTTCATGTTGGCATCTCCACGGAACACACAGTAATTTGAATAAATACACATTACTCATGGCACTGAGAATTATAATTCTTTCCAGTTCTGCTTCACTTATGAGAATCATGCACCCGCATTTCCATTTAGTCATGTTTTCACTGGTAGTTTTTAATTCAGGAACACATAGTCTTTCCCTAGGATGTTCAATTCAGCATTTTGTCAAGGACATAAATATGCAGTTACTCTCTCTATCTCCCCCCCCCTCTTCTTTCCTCTCTATCCCTTCCACCTATGTGTGTCTCTATTCAATTTCATGGTCTCTGTCATTTAATTTCAGTCACTTTGGCCTCCTTAAACTGGTATCTAAGTGAATGCTCTGATCTGTTTCAGTTACCTCCTTTATTTAATTTGGAAATCATGAGAAATACTAGGGTTTGTGTTTTCCTCCCCTCTTAGCAACTACATATAAACTTGTGTTATGTGTTCAATGGACAATCATTTTATACTTAGTTCTGATTTGTAATTATCCCCCAGAAGACATATTTCATAACAATTACTCCCTCACAACCAGAAAGTGAAAGTTAAAATTATCTGTCCTGATATACACACTTTTAATGAATTTTTTGGAAGGCTTAATAGTCAATTAGGGAGTAACAAAGCCTATGAGACTGTTTTATTGGATAACAATTTGTTAATATATATTTATAAGAAAGAGACAAAAGTGGGAAAATTACAAGGGTTTGGTGGTGAGATTTTTGTCTTCATTATCTTGGTTTAGAGATATTCAATAACCAATATTCATTTAATTTTCAATTAGAGTTAGTTAAGGATATTTGGAAGTTTTGCTTAATGTACATATAATAGGGATCGTCTCCCAGTACTCAGTCATTGTATACAACCCTCTTGTAATAATTCCTGCTGAAATAAAATGAAGTGCTTTCTCCTTAATTTCAATTAATTCTGGGGAACCTTTGTCTATATGGCACATGTGAACAATAGTAGAATTGATAATTTAAAACAATAATATTTAAAGTACTTGGAATTGAAAGTAACTTCATAATTGTCTAAAATGAGTCAGTGAAGTTGTTTAATGAGGTAAATGACTTGATAAGGAGTTCTGATAGGTAATTAATAACTGAATGAGGACTGTAGGAAGACTTTTCTCTCCCACCCTCCAGTTCCCAAATAACTGATACAGAGACTCAATATTAGTTATAAATGCTCAGTTGATAGCTCAGGCGTATTACTAACTAGCTCTTACAACTAAGTCCTGCTTCCTCCGAGTCTGGCTCACTACTCTTCTGACTCTGCCTTCCTTCTTCCCAGTGTCCTCCAAGTCTGGTTCTCCTACCCAATCTCTCCCTGCCTAGCTATAGGCCAGTTCATTCTTTATTAACTAATGGAAGTAATACATATTTACAGTGTACAAAGATTGTTTTATAGCAGAGGATTGATTTCCTTAGTCAGATTTTTGGTAACACACTATGATGTGTTTTGTTTGTGAGGTATATAAGTGGCTTTAAGGCCAATGAGCCATCATAAAGTTCAGCATTTAGATATTCCATAGAATCAAGGCAGTAATGAAAGCAAGAGTAGACGTTAAAGATTTTATAACTTGGAACAAAATTAAGTTTTCTAGTGCAGAAGTCAAACTGAGAAAACATTTGACTAAAACAAACAGGGCACCTATCTATTAATAGAGTGCACTGTCTTTGAATGGATTGTGAACAGGGTCTCACTGTGCAAAAATTCTCATCTGTCATGTTTGTAACAAACTAAGTGATTCATTCCAGGACCCATTTAACATATTTATGTGAAAATGTCACCCATAGAATTTTCCAAAGTAAGTTAAACATCTGCAATATTATTTGCACTAATAACATGCTGAGCAAGTCTGGCCCTCAAATCCCACAAACCGTAAGCCATAGCTCCGCTCTGGCCCAAATAAGACACATTTCAAAGCAACTCTTCTTATCCCATAGAAGCTAGAGCTTATTAAAAGCAGCCGTGTTGCATATTCTGACACACACTTGGTGCTTGTTGTAAGTCACTCATGAAGCTTCTACATTCACCTCACAGGACTGGTCAGGGTTGCCCACCTCTGTTGGCCACGTTTCCCCTCCTCCGTCCTTTCATTATAATTCAGGATGCCGGAGAATCTAGTCCTCAGAAGGATGCTTTAATTAGACTTGATTTCCTCAAAGTACAATCAGGATTAATTTTTCATCATCGTCCCAAGTTATCCCAGTCTCCACAAAAAGCACAAGAATTCCATATTTCTGACCCAGAGTCTCCATTCCCAAGGCTCTGTATGCCCTCTAGTCTGATTCAGTTTTAACCTCCTTGACTCTATGAACCCATCCACTGTATTCATCTATCGGCTGATTCTCAGGAAGAAAATGTTCCATTCCCTCTTTTCTGTGGAAGAATCTTCATTTTCTTACTGAGTTTTACTTCCTCCCTGTGTGCTTCCACAGAAAGTTACTTCTTTCCTTTCACATCCACTCAGGTGAACTTGAGATGGGGAGATAGTCCCCTGAACTCTTCTCTTTTGTTACCCTTCTCCTAAGTTGTTTCTTCCTTTACACAAACTTCCCAGCCTTTTCCATGCTAGACTTCCACAACAGATCATGCAGGGACACATGTCATTTATAGAACTCTGTCCAGCCTGTTGGGCAATGTCTCTGTTAGTGTTTTTATTGTTATGAAGAAACACGATGACAATGGCAACTCTTATAAGTGAGCATTTAATTGTGGTGACTTATCATCTCAGAGTTTCAGTCCTTTATCATTGTGATGGAGAGCATGACTGCATACGGGCAGACATGGTAATGGAGAAGTAGCCGTACATCTTGCAGGCAACAGGAAGTCAACTGAGACTTCGCGGTATCTTGAGCATAGGAAACCTCAAAGCCCACACCCACAATTACACACTTCCCCCAATAAGGCTGTACACATTCTAACAATACCAGGCCTCCTAACAGTGCCACTCCCTATAAGATTATGGGGCCAATTACAGTCAAACTACCATAGGTAAGATTGATTCTACCTGAGTACAGCACATGGTACCCACATGACTTCACATCACATTCTTCTTCCCTCACTTAAGAAGCTCAGAGTGTGAAAGGAAACAACCCCTTTGGCCACAAATGGCTTCATTGCATACAGCTACTCACATGCCTTTGACTTCTTCCATTTTCCCCGAAGCATTGATTAGTTCTTACAATAACATTTTATGTTATTATTTATATTTATGATATTTATGTTTATGATATTATCTTTAATGTTTTTGGTTCTGTTATGATTATCCCCTACCCCTTACAGACAGGCTATGTAGCCCAGGCTTGCCTCAAATTCCCTATCTTATGAGTTTATTCTTTCAAGTGCTGGGGTTGCCTGCTGTATTAATATCATCACATCTAGTTCAAAAGTCTTATCTTTCTCTTTTTAAAACCAAAAACATGGAGGAGGGCACACAGGATTACTGTAATAGATTTTCAACATGTTGCAAGTTTACAATCAATTAAAATCAAAATTTCAAAAACAGTGATTTTCTTCCTCAACCACAGCTATTTCCAGCTATATTAATCTTCTCTGCTCTTTCTGAAGAAAAATTTCTATAAAGAGTTATGTATATTTACTGTTTTCAGTATTCCTTAAGAATCCACTCCCCATCATACTACTAAAACAGAATATGTCAGTGTCTTCAATGCCTGATCCCTCCTTCCTCAACAAATTCAATCTATAGTTCTCAGGCCTTAGTCCAGTCTTCCATCCTGTATCATTTGATCTCAGTCACTATCCTCTTGGACTACCTGGACATCAGAGTGCAGGTGTACATCAGATGCTGGTGAGCAGAAGTGGAGGAGCTTCTCCCCATCATGGATACAGAGGACAGACAAAGAATCAGTTCTTTGTACTCATCTTCATTTCTTATTTACTTGGATCAAACACTGGTTCTCCCTACTCTAACTTCTCTGCATAATATTGTGCAGTCTCACTTGTTTTATGGTTATATAGACCATTGAAAAGCCAATAACTTCAAATATATATCCTTAGTCTCACATTCTGCATTCCCCTGTTATTTACAACTGCACATCAAACAGATATCATAAAGTAGACAGTCCTGAGATAGTGGAAACTGTTGTTGGTACTGTTGCCATTGCCCCTCTTCTTTCTATCCTTAACGCCTCTTGTTCCAGAATATATAAATATATAATAGTGCTATTCATCAAGTAGGCAAGACCCAAATATTGAATGGTCTTTCAGCTGGGTACTTAGCAATCTATATCACTGCAGTGGAAAATTTTATCATCACTGCATTCTGAGTAGACACAGAATCATTCTACTTTTCCTGGACTAGGCCTCCATCATTCCTCACCTGCAGCATTGCAGGTACCACCTTGGCATGCTTGTTTTCCACCTGGAGCCTATGCAGGATTTTCCACCACAACACTTAAATGACAGCTTACCAACTCAAGTCAGATCACATCATTCTAAGTTCTAAAAGTTTTTTACAAATTCCCACCCTACTCAATAAATTCCAAAATGTCACAAATTTAAATAATTTGCGGAAGTGATTGCTCAGACCTTCTCTCTCCCCATCCTTGTTTGAGCTGTGCTGCCTCACCCTACTCTTCATCGATGTGCTGAGCTCTTGTGTTCATTGTTCCCTCTGCTTAAAATGTCCACTAGTACCTGAATTCCTGCTACCAGCATCATTTCTTTTCTACTTCTTTGGGTCTCAGTTCAAATGTAACCTCAGCTGAGGTGTTTAATCATTCTTCAACAGCTTGCAAGAAAGAGGTGCCTCCCAATCTGGGGCTCACTTTGTTTTCCTACTTTTCCATATTTTATTCTAACACTAACATTCTAGATATGTATTTGTTTGCTCCTGATTTCATGCTCTTTCATATATTTTGCTTATTTTATTAAACAAAATGTCTAGAATATGATTTGGTGTATAGTATATGCTCAGTAATGATTTTTGGGTGATTTGATTTCTTTATTATACTGGGTTACACATAAGGCCATTTTCATGCAAATATATTTTAAGTATACCCTACACACTCTCCTAGTCACATCTTTCTTGCCCTTCTTTCTTACCATCTCTTTTCTTTGCTCCTATAGACAGTTTTGCTTCTGCTTTCATGTCATCTTAGCCTGGGAAAAAAGTATTTAAATAGCCAAATAACTAATATTTGAAGGATAATCAAGAGTTAATGAAGCAGAATTTTGCATATTAAGACACCAGATGAGTAATAGAATATAATAAAGCGTGTTACTGGCTTGTAAATAATAGAAACTTATGTTCATAATACAATCATCTGATACATGATAGCACTTTGAGCAATGGGCTACACTTAGATGGTGATCTCATTGTGATAATCAAGCTGAAACATTACTGTTGTTGTCACGTTCAGCCCTCGTCCCGCAAGGATGACGCGACCACCGGAGCTCTTCTCACTGCAGTTTATTCCAGGACTTTATTCACAGCAATCTATCTCCTTCTTCTTTTCTTTCTCTCCTTTCTCCTCTCTCTTTGACCTCTCTCAGCCCTTAAGTAGGCATGGGCTGCCAACCCCGAACTGCCAGGTGGGCACTGCCCTTAGGTTCACGCATATGCAGGCAGCTGATAATCATTGCGTGATCATAGCATAGGTCAGGCCTTAGCCATCTCAGGAGTTGATTATACATCTCCATCAGGTGTGACACCATGCAGCTCGCTACAGTTGTGGTGATGCATTGCAGTGGGTACAGACGACTGTGTGGCTTGCTTATGTCTTTACAGCACTCTAATTGCTGCTACCTTAGAGTGTGGCCCTTCCACTTATAAAGACAGTTCACTGAAAAGCATCCTTCTGGCTTAAGTAGGCAGCAGCCTCAGGCAACCTCATATTTATCCAGCTTCTCAAGAACATCAAGGACCCACTCTGAATGATTGGAGCTTCCTATGTAGGTTTGTGTAGGTCTGCTCTGTAATGTTCTCACAATGACAAGATTGTCTGGTGCAATAATTTTCAAAATACTTTACTGTTGTTAAGTAACATGACCGCAGTTACAAACATAGAGCAAAATCAATACCAAAATATAGCTTTGTTTCTGGTCAGTTTATGTTTCCTCCGTGTCTTCATCATTCTTTTGCTTCTCAGTTGCAGAGTTTGGTTTTTCAGGAGATGTAATTTAGAAGACTTGATGTTCTAGAGTTATAAAATTTCCAGGGCTTTCATAATAGTGATTTAAGAGATATTTAGGCTATTCCTTCTTGCATACATCAAAACGTTGGTCACATGCTTGGAATAGGCTCTCCCATGAAGAGGTTAGAGAGCGACCTTGAGATTTATTAACACTTTGAGTGACACACACTTGGAGCTCAGTAAATTTTACTGAAGTACATCAGTATTTTAGACTATAAACCGAGGTCTTTGTTCTATTTTTTCCTCATGCTGTGTGACCTTTCTGCAGTTCAAACACTAAGATATTTAAACTTATAATGCATCAGAATTTCATATGCAAGCAGCAGAAGAAAAAGAGTATTTCTGCTGTTTGATTTCCTCTGGCAAAAGCTAGAAAGGAATACAGGGCCCAAGCAGCAGATTAAAAATCATGTGTAGAACTCAGCAGGGCTTCCTCAATAGAGAAAAGTTTTATTTTCCCCAGATTTGAGTGAGGAGGTCTTTGAAGGGAAGCCAGTACTTCTTACAGGGTGAAAAGTATCACTTTTCCGGAGGGGGGGCAATCCTTAGGTGAGAAACTGGAGTGCTTAAACCCTGAGGGCTGTGAGAAGAGCTTCTGAGCACTTCCTTCCTTCTCTGATGGAAGTCCCAGGTGTATCAAGAAACACAGCCGTCCTAAAGGGATTCACAGAGCCAGCTCTTCTGGAAACGCATGCCCATGGGAAGCTGTAAGAGACAGAACAAGGTCAGACCTACATAGGCTCATGTATGCCTTTGAGGTCAGAAAGCTCTTCGTTTCATATAACTTACATGGCTGGTGTTGACAAAGAGTGTCCTCAAAATGTTTATACCCTTCAAATACTCATTATGAAACTGCATTGCCTGTGTGTTGCTTTGGCAGGTGAGAGGGTGTGAAGCCATGAGGCTCCGCCTCCTGAGTGTGCTACGGCAGTTACTGATAAGGAGGCTCCGCCTCCTGAGTGTGCCACGGCAGTTACTGATAAGGAGGCTCCGCCTCCTGAGTGTGCCACGGCAGTTACTGATAAGGAGGCTCCGCCTCCTGAGTGTGCCACGGCAGTTACTGATAAGGAGGCTCCGCCTCCTGAGTGTGCCATGGCAGTTACTGATAAGGAGGTTCCACTTGATGAGTGTGCCAATGCAGTTGTTGGCAGATGAGTGTTTATTACTGTGGCAATGAGTTCGTTAGGAAATGATGAGTTTATTGTCTTTGTCTCCCTTTGCTCTTCTGCACTGTGATCCCTTGTGATACTGATCACAGAGCAAGAAGACTTTTCCAATGCCGCCAATCTTGATGTTTTCTGGTTCAAAAGTCTGAGTCAATGTATTTCTGTTCATTCGAAATTGCCCCTCTTAGCAATTCTGTTTCAGCAGCATGGTACTGGCTAATACTGATTCCTGGCAAAATTAGATATAGGTAATTCAGACTCCTGAGAGTGCCAAAGGGTGTGAGAATGTTGCCTGGACAACCGTTCTTGAAAGTGAGGGCCATATCAAACTTCCTACTCTTAGAAGTATTGATCTTGTATAAGAGAACCAGGACCACAATGAAAGCAGGAAAGAACAAGTACCAAAAATAAGAAGCAAGTTCAGGAACATAGCCAGAAATCTTTAGCTCTTAAATTTCTAGGTTGATGGACACAGAATACTACTTGCTGGATTACCTATTAAATACATGCATATTGCTCCAAGCAGAAGTCTCAAAGTTTATGAGGACTGTATGTGTGTTATAATCCCAAAGACAATGTTGTCTCTTTCTCTTTAGGATCAAATACAACATTTTACAGAGATTTCCTCATCTTGACTGACTCACTATACTGTTAAACCACCATTTCAGGATTGTAGCAATCCTTAAGAAAGAGTGAACATTCTTGATAAAGTCACAGCCTGAGAAGACACAGTGTTGCCAATCTTAAATGAATTTTAAGCATTTATTTTGAACAAAAATAGTATTGCATCTACTGGAGAGAGGTATTAATCTGATATGATTACAAAAACTGAAGAAAAAAACTCTCCACAGCAAAGATGCAAGTTAAAGTGCTGACTGTCCAAATCAGAGCCTTGTCCGAGGTTTGAGAAGAATGTTCCAGCAGATGAAGGTCTTTGGAGCATAGGCTTAGGCATATTGTCATCACTAATAATGTTGCCGTTGAGCACCGACCTCGGGAAGCCAGCAGTGCCCATTCCCAGAGCAGTTTTGATGCATGCCAGTTCCTGATGAGGCGGATTAATTTACCATGAGCGCGTTATTAAAGTGGCAATATGTAACGTCTCAGCAATCAAAGATGCCGTGGAGCCAAATATGCAAGGACAGCAGCTGAAACACAATTGTTTCTTGCTGAAGGAAAGGGGATCACCCAGGCACAAAATGCACTCTGTGCATAGCATAGGAGCAGACTGGAGTCAGGGCCTCAGAGTCACTTGCTTCTAGTCCATTTCAAGGGACTCACTTGTTATGTTAAGTATCTGCCTTGAGACAACCCATGATAGGCCACTGGGGAAATTTGGAAGAGGTTCTCTAAGCATTTATGCAAAAAAGTATGAAAATGTAAAAAAAAAATATTCAAATGAGTTTTATATGCTTTCTGTGTGTTCTCAAAATGCCTTAATTTCAAGTAGCATTTATTCCCCAGTATGTGACTTTTTAACCTGCTGGAACCTCTGGTGCCTGTAATTGAGGGAAAGGAGGCAGCCACATGGAAATTCGAAGGAATAAGAAGCTAGTGTGGTGCTAATTCCAGACAGAGCTACCTGGGAGCACTTCCTCCGAGCAGTTCATTGAGTTGTTACCATGAGCGAAGCCAGAGCATGATGATCCATGCTGAGTCTCACAGTTGCGGTCTGTATTTTCTCAGACGGAGGACAGAATTGGTGCAATGATTCATTTGCACCCATCACTCTTTCATTTAAAAAATGGATTTTAAAGTAGGTCATAAGTGTAAAATCTCCAATTAATAGTTATGGGATAACAGAAAAATATCTAGAAAATGAAGGGATTTTATTTATTAAGTGCTCAGTGTGCCTGCATGACCCTTTGCATGTTTTCACTTCCTAAGTGCTGGAAGCAGGCTTCACCCCTTGCAGAGAAGGCAGGTGGGGTTAAAACTATTCCTAGTGTTGTCTGAGGTTTCTGTCCTGCCTGGTTCCTGGAATCATTAAGTCGCAAAGAAATCACACAGAGGTCTACATTAGTTATAAACTGATTGGCCCATTTGCTCAGGCTTCTTATTAACTCTTATAACTTATATTAGCCCATTATTCTTGTCTATGTTTGCCACATGGCTTGGTACCTTATTCAGCGAGGCAGTCACATCTTGCTTCTTCTGTGGCTGGGCCAGGACTGCAGACCAAGCTTTTCTCTTCCCAGAATTCTCCTGTTCTCATTGATCCACCTCTTCTTCCTGTCTGGTTGTCCCGCCTATACTTTCTGCCTGGCCACTGACCACTCAGTGTTTATTTAAAATATAATTGACAGAATACAGACCATTGTCCCACACCACCTAGTCACACAGGCATGAGTTCCACAGGCAAGCCTTCTGAACCCCAGAGTTCCTGTTTACATGGCTCTGCCATGATCTCCCTTTTTTAAAGACTCAGGAACAGTAAGATTATGCTCATGCTATGAGTGGGGAAGCCAAGGTTAGAGGAGGATACAGACCTTCAGGCTTTCCATTAGTGGGGCTCCAGGGGAAGTCAGATAGATGTTCAATCCCCAGTAGCACCAATGCCAGCATTCTCAACCAGGCTGACATCTCTTGCCTGGGTTGTTCAGTGGAGCTTCGATTGCCCCCCAGGGCAGCCTCCAGAGCTAGCGGCTAGATCGAGAATGGGAAATAAATTTACTGAACATTCAAACACAGAACTGATGGAGAAATAGACCCCTTGGCTTTTTAAAGGGGACGTAAGACTGACCGACCTACACAAATCCTTCCGGGATGTAGATAAGGAAGACTCAAGGGCCATGCTGACAATGTACTTCTGTGTTCAAAACTCTGTCCCAGAGGCAGGGATGGGTCAATATAATCCCCATGAGTTTTGTGACCTGTTTTATCATGCCTAGAGGACTAGAGTAAGGCAGGAAGTTGGTGAAGGGGGAAAAGGAATGCTTTGTATAATGGAGGAACTTTAACCTTTACAAGTTCACATCTAAAAAAAAGTTTACTTTCAAGGCTTTATGCATAGACTTAAGGAATAAACATGCCCCATTATACTCTTCATCACGAAGACAGTAAGAGACTGGCAAGCATCTCTAAGAAGGATCTGGCAAATTATTTGATCTTTTTGTCTGTAAGTACAATGCTGTGATTGCCAAATATTTGAAAACAATAAGTGAAAGTTCCTTCCTTGTATGGTAAAGACACAAGAAGAACTGTGATAACACACAGAAGGTCTATGGAAAGATAAAGAAATAATTCTTCAGTAGCACAGGGCTTCTCTGCTTTGCCTGCATTAGTGTTTTAGCTTGGGTAATGATTTCTTCTAGATAACACCCTGTCCACAGTGTGATTGTCTAGCAGCATACTGGTTAGGTGACAATAGCACCCAAAAATGCTGTCCTCCATGTCATTACAACCAAAAAAAAATATTCCCTGATGATGTTAAGTACCATGAAGGAGGGATGTGCAGCCTCTCCTTCCCTAGTTACCATTGCTTCAGCAGGGGTCACCTAGCTCATTCCTGATAGTGGTGGTGGTGGTGGTAGCAGTGGGTATAGTACAAAGACATAGTGACAGTCTGAAGGAAGACTTCTGGAGAGAATGGCTGGACATGGTTATGGAGGATGGGGAGGTGGACACTCAGGGGACTGAGAGATTTAAAACAGAGGGTGACAAATCTACGCTCATTTGAGAACATAGTCTCTGACTTAGACTCCTCCACTGTCTGTTGGGTTTTCATCCTTCTGGTTTTCCTCTTCCTCTTCAATTTGATACTGGTCTTGTTCACTGTCTTCTATTGTTATGGTTTATTTCAACACTTAGCACACACTGGGAACATATGAGGTGAGGGCCACTTTTGGAGGAAATTTTAGTGTCTCCCAAGGACATCTGCACTTACTCATCTAAATTAGTGGATTTCAGCAATTTTGGAGTGAAACAGAGACTAGAAAGTGATTTAGATTCTCTCTATCCTGGTTGTTGCTGCTCCTCTGCATTCTCCTAGGTGAGCATGCTTCCAGGGTCAAGTTCATTTCAGGAAGGAAGAACTCAAGATAAATAGACTTCTGTCTATAGTGTGTTAGTCCCTGAAGAGGGGAGGATTCTAGATGAACTTGCCCGAGGTACTCTTCCTGCGAAGTTCCCCAGGTGTCTAGGACCAGGTTTCCCCTGGACCAGGTGATGGATTCTCTTTGGCATATCTACTCATGCCCATGTTCCACAGGTGCTCACTAAAGTGAGTGTCTTTATTTATTTGCTGCCCAAACTGCCCATGCCCTTCCATAATTCTTACCTCCATGAAAATCCCAGTTCATCAGCTAGTTCAAAACAAGGCACAGTTCCTCTTTGGTTCTTTTTCCCATTGTCTCTCCTTGAAATCGCTCAAATGCTGGATGCTTTCCTAGGCATTTCACGTTATCATATCCTCTTTTGATTAGCTGAGGCTACCCTTTTTCTAATCTTTGCATTGTTGTCATAGAATAGCGGCATAAAGTTGTCCTGTGTGAAATCTTAAACTTCGCCAGTAATCCTCACAGTGGTACAATAAGCTGGTCTTTCCTGTGCCAGCTACCATGCAGTTTTCTGTTTTTAATGATTATATCAATCTTCCTTTTGTCTAAGCTATCGTTGCAAATCTGACCCAAATAGCTGACATCTAGTCCCACTCCTTTAAAAGTCTTGCTGTATTTCCTTATGTGGTCTTCTAACTTTTTCAGAATCTATCCTGCCTATAATTGTACAGTGACATAATTTATATACCGCCCTTCTAGAAAGCCTCCTGACACTGTACTTTTGTGAGCCAAGAATGACTCCTGTATTTACTATGTTCAGCAGACACTTCATGGTTCGCCCCCACCCTCCCAGCTGCCCAACTGAACTCAGCTCGGTCTCCTTTACCCCAGCGTGTTCCATCCACAATGGATTTCTTTCACATGTCCAAATGTGCTTGACTCCTCCCTTCCCCAGGGTCTTCCCACTCACTGTTTTCTCTGCCTGAAATACCCTTTCCCTCCATGCTTTCCCTCACCCAGTTTCACTTATGCTTTGGCTATCTTCTTTCCAAATAGCCTGTGGTTTTATGAAAAAAAAAACAAGGCTATTTATGTCACTATTACTTTCTATTTTTATGAAATAGTTCTTCTCCCAGCCCACATCTTATTGCTGTGTCCTGAAGAGGTTTGTGAGAAACTGTCCCACCCAGGAACTTTTCCAGGCTGACTTGGATAACCCTCCTCTTGTTTCTGTGGATTGTGATCTAATTTTACCTTCCTTATTTCAATTAAAGCCTCAGGAGAGGTATTTCTGTATTAAATTTCTTCTTACTAATGAAAATATTAACCTAGTGACATTGATTTAGTCAACAGTACAGCAAGAATGCTGTGCTGAGTTCCCTGGACATTGAGTTTCCAAATTTCAAGGCAACCTGAAGCTCAAAATTTCCATTATTGCTTAACTTCAGTGATTGTCTCCAATGACCCAGCGTACAAACATTTGTAGTGATTACTTGCTTAATTGAATGCACCCACACCTCCCTTTGGAGTCAAATTATTTTGCTAGATCCATATGTTTTTCTCTTGAGCTTTTTGAGAGAGGCTATAGGAGGAAGGGAAAATGAAATCAATTTTGTTTATTTTGTTATTTTTTCACATAGTCATAACCACGCATAAGGAAATTCTACCTGGTGGCATGTTTTCACAGAAACATAAGCTGAGTTTTGTTTTTACTGATGTCAAAGGCCCTAGTAGCTTTCACAGGAAAAACTTCTGGAAACAACATTTCTTCGAGGGGATGCTGGGGATTGTTTTCAGAAAGCAGGCCCATCAACGTGGGTCATAGTTTCAAAATAACCCACTGAACTTGTTCTAACCATCTCCTTTAGAGTCTGTAATCTTCAGGAGCAACTATTAGCATGTACTCGAATGAGTAATAAGATTGATGAGTAAGAGATTTGTACTTAGAAGTCATCACAGCTGTTTTATTTTCACTGGTCAAGGAATTTTTTTTAAAAGACTTGTTTTCAAAGCCTCAAAAAGAATCTGTTACATTAGTAAAGATCAAGAGGCCAGGCAGGCATTTTGTGGGGACTTAGTTTCTTGGAATATGGGGGTTTTCATGAAAGACTCCTCAGAACAATACTATAAAGTATTTGTTGGTGCATGAATGGTGCCAACAGGCCATTGCAGTCTACTTCTGGGTGACACCAACTGCACTGAGAACGTAGGTT
>NC_022013.1:28189228-28198528 GCF_000317375.1 Microtus ochrogaster
TTGCTTTTTCGAGACAGGGTTTCTCTGTGGTTTTGGAGCCTGTCCTGGAACTAGCTCTGTAGACCAGGCTGGTCTCGAACTCACAGAGATCCGCCTAACTCTGCCTCCCGAGTGCTGGGATTAAAGGCGTGCGCCACCACCGCCCAGCTATAGGTTCTAATCTTGTGCAGCCTTTGTGCATAACATCTTAGCCCTCTGAGTTACTGCTGTTCTCAGTAAGAGGCTCTTACGGAAGAGTGGTGAGTTTCCGTGAACACGCTTTCCCTCACTTCCTCTGTCTTTTCTTCTTTCCCTCCCCTCTTCTCTTCCTCTCTCCTTTCTTCTTTTTTGACCTTTATGTTTTCCTTCCTTTTTCTTTGTTGTCTAGAAGGTTTACTATATTTATTTAATGTTTATTTTTAATTTTCTTTTAACATTTTTCTATCTCTATAATAATTTTCTTCCTTCCAATAGCTATTTTGTAAACACTGAATTTACTTTATTTTTATTTTATATACATTATTATATCCATCTCATTTAAACATATTCCCAAATATTGTATTTGGAAAAAAACTGTTTATTTATTGCAATGTTTGACAGTCTCTCTCTCTCTCTCTCTGTCTCTCTCTCTCTCTTTCTCTCTCTCTCTCTCTCTCTCTCTTGTTCTAATTTTTTGTTTTGTTTTTGTTTAGTTGCATGATTTTCCTTTCTGTGGTTGTTTTATTTTTCAAAGTACAAAAGAAAATTAGATAAATGTGATCAATTTTTCTCTGAGCATTTACCTTAGCAGAAGAATCTTCATTCAGTTTCTCTGAGGTTTTGCAAATATATGCATCTCATGATATACACATTTAATTCATGAAGATTTATATCTGTGTCAAATATATAGTTCCTGCTGCCAATGAATTCAGCCAAGTAAATGTTTTTGAAAATACCTCTATTAATTGTACATTGTAATCACATATTTATTTTCTCTCTCCTCAATTTTGTATAAAATCCCTCAAACAATGGTTAATACATTTTCATGTATAATGCCCAAACATTCTAAGTGCTTAACAAATAAAAGCAAGTTGAACAAGAAAACAAAATTGAGCTAGAGGTGTAGAAGGAGCGGCGGGCCCCTTCGCGCCACCTGACTCCCAGCTAGCTTTACCCGAAATAATTACACATAAACTGGATTCTTTTAAACACTGCCTGGCCCACTAATTCTAGCCTCTTATTGGCTAATTCTCACATCTTGACTAGCCCATTTCTAATAATCTGTGTAGCCCCACTAGGTATGGCTTACCAGGAAAGATCTTAACCTGCATCTGTGTCGGGTAGGAGAACCATGGCGACTGACTGACTCGGCTTCTTTCTCCAAGCATTCTGTCTGTTTACTCCGCCTACCTAATTTTCTGTCCTAGACCTCAGAGTTTCTTTATTAACCAATGAAATCAACACAAAACAGAAGACTCTCCCATATCACAGAGGGAGTGATTAATACTGTGAAAAGGAAGCAGAAAAGGTAATATTCAAAGTTGGCTTGAAAAAATTAGGCATTTTCCAGTACAGCAAGGCAGGGGAGGCAGTTTCTAAACTAATAGATATGATAAACCACATTGTACTCGTCACACTCCCAAACCTCGCTCTGACTGTGCATTTTGTAAAAGAAAACCAGCCTGGTGAGTTACCCAGAACCCTACTACCATTCTATCTTCTCACTCCTAGACCTAGCTTTGCTCATACAGGCTTACATAAGTTCACTCTGGTGAGTGCCTGGGTCTCTGCACACACTGTCTTCGTACTTCCTGGCTCAGGCAGTGTGGGTCCAGAAGTGTGGGGGCAGTCCAGAAGACCCAGCCAGTAGTTATATTACTATGCCTTCTCGGATAATACCAAATTGGAATCAGCTCCATCCCTCTGATGAACAGCTGACCCACCAATTCTTCGTAGCTGGTCTGAAATAAGGCAAACTTTGGCAAAAGCAAAAATAGAACCAACCTCCACTCACCACAGAGAGTCTAGAATCTTGTATTAGATATGCAAAAAGAGAAGTCCACATACTTAGGATTTGCAAAAACACAAACAATATGAAAGCTAAAGGCAAGATAATTTCCACAAAAATCCACCAGTCTCTCAAAAAATGTTCTTCATCGAGAATCAACTAGGTGAACCCCAGGGAACAGACTTTAAGGGAACAATAATGAACAAGATCAAAAGATACAAGAGCTTTAAAGAGGACAGGAGAGGACAACTCTTTGAAATGAAGGAGGATAAGAATAAATTCTTAAGTCAAAGAGGATGCAATTATATGGCTGAACGAAATGGTAAAGACAATGAAAGAAAACTGAATTCAATAAAGAAATATTATACTGAAGAAAATTCTAACTGAAATGAGGATGGAATTGAAAATCAACGACTCATTTAGAAAACTCAGGGGAAATCCTTGCCAGAAGAATGGATCAAGAGGAAGACAGAATATCAGGACCTCAGAGATTTACAACTAGTCAGAGTGCAGAAAATAAGTGGCCACATTGTGAGTACATTTACAACACAGCCTCTACTCCCTAGGTGGAGGGAATATCATGGAATGGTGTTATGTAAAACCGGAGAGTCTGTTAAAGGGTCTCAAGGACAAAGACTCACTGATAGAGAACCAGTTAGATGCTTCTGCTGATCCAGCCGCCTTCATCCTGTCGTTTTTCCCAGGAATGAAGAGCACCTACTGCATGCTTTCTCTTTGCTACCTGCTCTATTCTAAACACCCAAGGGAGCGTGAGAGCAAGAGAGCACAGAATCCTCTCCCTCAGTTTCTTTTTGTTTTTATTTTTTTTTTTTGGAGACAGGGTTTCTCTATGTAACAGACCTAGCTGTCCTGGAACTAGCTCTTGTGGACCAGGCTGTCCTTGAACTCACAGAGATCTGCCTACCTCTGCCTCCCAAGTGCTCAGTTTCCCTCAGCTTTTAAGCTGTGTAGTAGGCAGACAAGACCCTAGGGCCTGCTGCCCCAAAAGTCATTGGCTAAACAGATTGAAATCCCACCACACTTCCCTTTTTTTCTAAATAAGGCTCTAATCCTAACATAAAACTATTTGCAATAAGAACAACTATTTTTAAACATAAAGAAAAGAAAATCAGCCCACAAATCACAATCCCAGTGAACCTAGACAACAATGAGGACCCCAAGAGAGACAGATCTAATCTACATGGGAATAGAAAAAGACAAGATCTCCTGAGTAAATTGGAAGCATGGGGACCTTGGGAGAGAATTGAAGGGAAGGGAAGAGGCAGGGATGGGAGCAGAGAAAAATGTAGAGCTCAATAAAAATCAATAAAAAACACTAAAAAATAAATAAAAATTGTAATACAAAAAAGAAGAAGAGAACAACTATCAAGTATTGTGCAGGAGAAAGGAAAGGTAAGAAAAACAAAATGAGAACTACAACCAACAAGGACAACATCAAGCAAGAAACACATACTAAATAAAAGTATGGAACACTTCACAAATATGCATGCCATGCTGTTGCGGGGGCCATGCTAAACTTTTTTGTATTGTTCCAATTTAGTCTATGTGCTACTGACCTCTCCCTCAGCTTTTAAACTGTGTCTTAGGCAGTCAAGACCATGCTCTATGGCTTGCTTCCCAAAGTCATTGGCTAAATGGATTGAAATCCCACCCCAGAAAGGGTAGCAGGACGTGGAGGAATGGAGATTGTCAGACTCAGAAGGCGGCGATGACAGCATCAAGTTGCTGTCTTCAAGCTATGACAAGGAGTCTCAACAATATAGCAACATGGTGGGAAAATTTTACAATGTCCTACCCCATATGAAAAACTACAGACAATCAATGCTGCTGAGAGGGGAAATCAGCTCTTTTTTCTTTTTTTTTTCACCTGGATTCAAAGATTATGATCAGCTACCCAATGTCAGGTGGTCTTCCTAAATACATGTACGTATCATCAACATTAAATGAACTCAGTAGGTTGTGTGTGCACACACACACAAATATGTGTGACAATAATAATAAAGCACACAAAGGTCTTTGAATTCAAGAGGAAATGGGAAAGTCCTGGGGGGTTAGAAGGGTAGAAATGATGTAAGTACAGTACTCACATATAACAAATATTGCAAAAAGAAAAATATAGAATGAATGGTTTCATAATAAATAATGAGTGATTTGAGGATGGAAGTTGACAAGGCAAAAAAAAAAAACAATGTTTGACTAACATGCTCTGAATCCTGTACCTTTGTCATTTATGTGAGTTTAAGTTATTCTTTCAATATTAAGAACTTTAAAACATTTTCATCCACCTTTATGCAATTATCCACTGTAGCTCTTTCCCAAAATACATCTTACATTTTTGTGTTCTTCAATTTAAGCTCTCTTACTAGGATTATACTAAAAGATTAATACAATAACAATTACGCATATGACACTTTGAAGTACATCAGACTCCAAGCAGTGTTTTGTGTCTTCCTAGATGACAGGCATCGGCTCAGTTGCCTTTTAGCAGTATCTAGGAGATTCCAGTTTCAGCTCAAGACTGAGACATCCCATGGCTCCGAAGTCCTTCTTGACATTGATTAGACCCTGTTTTAGACTGCCTCATGTGTAAAAACAGTTTCTGTATTGTTTCGGCACTTGTAAAATCATGAGGAGTGAAATGCTACCCAAAATGTCTTATAGCAGAGCAGAAGACTTTAGTCTGAACCTAGATGTTCATGGGGAACATCTTCCGGCTCCATCTATTTAATCCAATACACTTGTCTCCAGTAAACAAGATGTGGTACCCTGGTTTGCTAGACCACCATCCCAACAATAAATCAATTCTCTGTTCCATCACTTCTGCCATTTCCTAAATACATTTCATTTCCTATGGTTCTTGCCACAGTTTATTATATATTTCTGGGCATGTTAAGACAATAAAACTCAGTCTCCCACACAGTAGGAGGCTCGAAGCACATGGAACGAGTTGGCTCAGCCCTGACTTTCAGGGGGATCCAGAGGAAATCCTGCCTTTCTTTTCCAAGCTGTTGTGGCTCCTAGTGAGTGTGTGGCAGCATCGCTCCATCTCTGCCTACCAACAGATGTCTTTCTTCCCTGGATGCCAGTGTTCTCGTTTCCCTCCTCTTAGGGTATATTCTATTCCAGGATGGCTTCTTTAAAATATATACAAATAGTTTATCTAGAAATGAGGTCATATTCTGTGGTCTGAAATAGATAATTCACTTCAGGCGAATGCTCAGTACATTGAGCATCACTAATTTGTTTTCTGTTTCAGAAACTTGTACTTTTCAAAATAGCTGAAATTCCCCAAATCCATCAGTTTTCAGGTTAAATCTTACCTGCTCAGATAGGTCTTCTCATCTGGTGTCTCTCTTCTTCGTTTCTAAAGCAGTGGACTGTCTTCTGTGTAGACAGCATAACACACAATTCTTTCTTTCTTTTCTTTCTTTCTTTCTTTCTTTCTTTCTTTCTTTCTTTCTTTCTTTCTCCTTCAGAAAAATACAGTCTCCCTGGGTTTACTGGTTTATTTATGGTTCTGCCTTTATTGTGTGACATTGTTCTCAATGCATAGTAAAATCTTGGTACAGTTCATGTAAGACTAAATGAATGGATAAACAAACGAAAGTGCAGTATGAGCAATGGATCTCCTAAAATCCCAGTTTTATTACATTTTTATTTTGTTCCAATAACTGACAATATTTTGTATACTTTTTGCTGGTATCTGTGTTGATATTTGTAAAAGTAATGTTGATGGACTTTTGTGTGGGGTGATACGCAACAGAAAAACAAAAATGCAAACAAACAGAATCCACTAACTTCCTTTTGGAAGCTTGCAGTTTAGTGTAGAAGAAGCAATCTCCAAGGGATGAGTGTAAAATCAGCTTCCAGTGCTTTAGCCTAACGTGGTTCTAAGCTGCATATTCCACATGCTCAGAGCAGTGCAAAGACTTCCCTCACATGCTGTTTGCTTCCTGCAGAATCCACACCGGCTTGAGGGAACAGGGATGTCTCGGGGTATATGGCAAGCTTGATATGTATTAATTTCATAAATAAATGGTGAGTTTTTAGATGCCTGTAGTCAAAATTAGAGGCACAGAAATTAAATTACTATCTTAAAGAAGCAGGCACAGTATTTTCTCATGGTCTTAAACCAATGAGAACCATTAATGCTCATAGTGTGAGCGGTGTGATACTCTGGAAACCCAGAGAGACTGGTTGGCACAAGGCAAGATCTGCCTTGTTTAAATGGGTGCATGAAAGAAGACAGAAGTGACAAAAATCGGGGCTCCCTGTTTTGACTGTGAGACATCCCATAGCTCCCTCAAAGAGGGATGAATGAGTAACTTTCATTTGTTTCATTAATTAAATTCTTCATTTTGATGAGATCGAGAGGACTTGAGAGAAGTGAGGAAACACACTGTATGAAAATAGCAGGCTTCACGTGATCTTGTAGATGAGATTGAATTGGGGCATTTTAAAAATATGTCTTTTTGTCTTCTGCTAGATAAGGGAAGTGAATTTGACTTTTTGACATACTGTTAAACATGCCTCATGACATTTTGAGCCATGGTGTTGGAGATTTTTTTTTCCTTTTGGCAAAAAGCCTGAGGCTCTATTACTAATTTATCAGTATCACAATGCACATCCCCATTTGCCCTCTGTAATTCTCTTGTTCTTCTTGTCTTGGACCTTTACATTTAAAGCGCCGGTCTCGAGATGAATAATTTCAGTCATCACTGTCCAGGAATCCTTTGAAAATCCCTTTGTTGGTCATCACACGCTGTCTCCTGATTATGCGACCACATTAGTAACAGGCTTCCATTGTGTCCCAGAAAGCTTCCTCCCTCTCTGCTCGCATGTTTCCTGTGAATCATTTCTTGTTGAGCTTTGACGTGATCCTCAACACGCAAGCTGCCGACTTATTCTTCTTGCAGCTAAAGAGGAGGGGGGATTAGGCTTTTCCTCTCTGCCCTTTCTGATTTGCTCAAATCGGTTACTGGTTCTGAGCCGAATCATCCTGACGCATGTCACGAGCACTGTCAATTAGGTTAATAGACAGGCAGGCAAGGCCCTGACACTGGGCTGTGTCGTGTGCCAATGCCAGGGTCTGCAGAATGAGAGCTGGAGGGGCAGGATCTCTCTGCCTCATGGTTTGTCCTTTGTCATATTCTGCACTGTGGTTTTTGACAAAGGAAGGAAGGAAATTAGGGCAGAACAAAGGAAGGGAGACTGTGTTTTTCTTCCACAAGCCAACACCCTGGTTCCTATTGCTAAGGTGGTAACTGGATTATAAGACAAATGTAATTCATTCAAATTATACATGATTTTAAATTCAATATGAAGACAGTGTATCTTTGGGGTATAAAAATATGAACATGAGAAAACAGGAATAGTAAGTTAGGAGTCTCCCATGCAAGTCCCATTACTTGTTTGGGTTCATACAACTTAGTGAGAGTATTGACTATATTGGGCTTTACTGAAGTAAATACATTTTGAAAATATTCCTGTTGAATATAAATTACTGAGTAATGATAAAATGCATGTGATGATTTCCTGTAAGATGTGATATACACAAGATCTGCGAATATAAATTGACTCCCAAATTATTGCATGGTAAAGGTAATGCTAGAACACAATTAAAAAGTTAGGGCCATCTTGCATTTTGTCATCTTTAAGCAAGTGGAAAATGCAAACCATCAAATTATCACAACACACACATGCCACACACCTCAATGTAAAGATGTCCCACACAGCCCAGCACACAACACATAGCACACAGAAATGTCTACAAGGAACATGTTCCTACTGGGCTGGTCCTTATTATTATTGTGAAAATCTGAGCATGGAAATTTCTTCTAAAAATTACCTTCAAGTTATTCAGCATGCAGCCTCCATCAACACCTTTCCTGAAGGTAAATCAGCTTCTAGGGGAATGCAACTTGAAAAACACTGTGGATTCTCCAGTGAATGACCGCAGGAAGTGCTGGTGCCGCGCATATCTGTGCCCATAAAGAGTCCTAGTAAATGTGAGCCCAGGAGATCTTCAGTATGGACGTTCTGTATCCTGTGAAGGGAAATCTGAAGGTTAGGGTCATTTTATGCAGAGTCAAACTGAGCAGACTCTTCACTGCTTCTCACTGCAGAAGTTATCACAGTGAGAGAACTGTAAACACACATCAGCTATATCAGATGTGATGGAAATAACACCCCATCACAAGGAAAAGAGAACCTAGTAGAGACAGAAAACTACAGCAAACTAAAATGTTGCATCACTTCTCTTGTTGTTGGGTTAAAAATGTGAGTAAAGCCGGGTGGTGGTGGTGCACGCGGCAGGCAGAGGCAGGTGGATCTCTTGAGTTCAAGGCCAGTCTGATCTAAAAGAGCTAGTTCCAGGACAGGCTCCAAAGCTACAGAGAAATCGGTCTCAAAAAACAAAAACAAACAAAACAAAAAGAGTAAAAGTTGCATTTTGTATTTTAATCATTATATTCATTGTTTACGTTGTTATAGACGTAAAAATGCTCAGGCTTTTTTTAAAATTAAGAACTCTATTTTGCTGTGATTTAACTAAAAATGTCAACTTACTCTGTCGTTACATTTATTTGCTCTGAAAACAAGAGAAAACTCTTGTTGCTCTCTTCTGTGTTAGAATTACCGGCTTCTGAAGGCACACTGTATTCCTCTCTTTGGTGGTTCAGCAGCTTTCTAGGGCTCTTTGTATCCTGTCATGTTTGTATAGTGGCAGACACACCATTCTTACCTGGAAAACAGTTGAGCCTTCAGTGTGTCAGGAAGAATCCATCAGCTAAACATTCAGGGAACTGCCAAAGTGTATACAAGCTGTCATAGGTGTTTGATTGGGATTTCAAGATTGAGTCAACAGCTTCAAGCATCTTAGAGACTTGTGACTACAGACAGCTATAACCAGAAGAATCCCTCCCAGTGGGGGAAACAGCCACAGCTGAGACCTTCATAGTCACTAGCAATAGTGGATGACACTCCTAATGATGTCCTTTCTCTCATTCGGCTGTATAATTCCCTTTTCAATGAATTGGAATATAATTTCATAAAATGCTCTATTAAGAGAAAATCCTTTGATCTTCTACTCCCATCCAGATTCTGCTTAATTTTTCTCTTCTCCTTTATAGCACGTCTCCTCCAAACTAATGTCTGTATTTGTAACATTCATTTCTCTTTATCTGTAGCTTGTTAACCACTCCCACCATGTTCCTTGAAGCAAGAGAAAACATACAGTAGTTGTCTTTCTGGGGCTAGCTTATTTCAGTTAACATAGTGATTTCTTTTTTTTCTTTTTTTTTTTTTTTTTTTTT
>NC_022013.1:28198628-28211331 GCF_000317375.1 Microtus ochrogaster
TAGACCAGGCTGGTCTCGAACTCACAGAGATCCGCCTGCCTCTGCCTCCCGAGTGCTGGGATTAAAGGCGTGCGCCACCATCGCCCGGCCTTACATAGTGATTTCTTATTGCTTCCATTTCTCCTTAAAAGGCCATGATTTGATTTGGCCTTATAAAATAGCAGCATAGACTTTTATTATTTAAACAACACACACACATGTAAAACACATATGCACAATATAATTTCTTTATCCATATTTTGACAAATGTTTCTATACCATGACTCTTATAAATGCTTCAATGGATCTGGGAGTATAGATAATCCTTTGAGATATGGATTTTCTTTCTTTAAGTGTGTCCACAGAATGGTGGTTAGTGGATCACCCAGTTATATTCTTATTTGTTGTTTTAAGAAATGCTTTAGTTGCTAATAATGACTATTGTAGAAGCCATAACATTTTAGAGTATTTTTTACAATGATCTGCAGTTTGAGAAACCAAACATAAGCATTACATCTAAGATTTGAAACTTGGCACAATTGGTAATTCTTGGATATCTAAGGAGATGAGATGGAAAAACCACAGATTACTGTTCAACTGGAGAGAAGTCTTTTATTAATTTGGGGAAAAAAGATTGAACATTGGCTAAGACATGGCTTGTTGAAGTATAAAGCCACTTAGGGAACTGGCCCAAGGAATAAAGACAATCAACGGCCCTGGCAGCAGCTAAGAAACAAACTTTCCACTGGGCTGACCAACTGCATATTTTCTATAATAAATATGAATAAATATGTGGATAGCAATGAAACACATCACCGTGCTTTCTCAGAGCAGATCTAAAGATTACAGGATGTGATGCAATTTGAAGGAGCAAAGCAGATGGCGTGTGACTAGAGGTTGCTTCAGAAGTGTCACCAGAGGTGGGATTTTAGAAAGCCCGCAGAATGAATGGTACTATGATTCTGACAGCAGATAAAAAGGACTGGTCTTTTAAAGAGGAGGTTCAGGACACTCTGAGATTGTCAGAGATAGACGAGAGCTGTAGGTGGAGATGCGGCTCGGGAACCCTGAAGTTTATCTTCCAATGTTCATGTAATGTCACTAAATGGAAGGACTCTCTCAGAGGCTTGGGGGGCAGGTATCTTCTCATTGAGTTCTTCAATATGCATGAAGACTTCTAGAAACTTCTCACAATGAGTTTCAGAAATAAGATGCGCATACTCTTAAAGCCTTCAAGACATGGCTAGCCTCAAGAATCTGCCCCATGGAAAGTTTGGCATGAAATGTGCTGCCTCGGTAGTATCCGTGAATGACAAAAAGCTAGCAAACAAAACAAAAACACCATTCATTTGGATTAATACCTGCTGCAACCTCAAGGCGAAGGCAGGACTGACCAATATCTGAGGTCATATTTCTGGCTTGGATATGGGCTCTGGCCTAAAGCTTCCTGAACCTATCCAAGACCCAAGTCTATACTTATATCTGCTCTCCTCATCTAGGCTTTCACAGGGGCCTTCATACTATTTTCCACAATGGCTATTCTATTTTACATTTCCACCAAGATCATATGATTCTCCATTGGTTATCTATACTCATTTAAGTGACTATCTCATCTTTGGATCATAATCATTCTAACAGATATTGTAGTGATATCTCATTGGTTTTAATTTACTTGTTATTGATGACATCATCTTACATGTTTTTTTTCTTTTTTATAAAATTTATTTATTTAATTAAGGATTTCTGCCTCCTCCCCGCCACCACCTCCCATTTCCCTCCCCCTCCCCCGATCAAGTCCCTCTCCCTCATCAGCTTGAAGAGGAATCAGGGTTCCCTGACCTGTGGGAAGTCCAAGGACTGCCCACCTCCATCCAGGTTTAGTAAGTTGAGCATCCAAACTGCCTAGGCTCCCCCAATACCCAAGAGAGGCCTTATCATACAACAAAAGTATATGCTCAACTATGTTCATAGCAGCATTTTTGTAATAGCCAGAACCTGGAAACAACCTAGATGCCCTTCAATAGAAGAATGGATGAAGAAAGTATGGAATATATACATATTAGAGTACTACTCAGCAGTAAAAAACAAGGACTTCTTGAAGTTAGCGTACAAATGGATGGAAATAGAAAACACTATCCTGAGTGAGGTAAGCCAGACCCAAAAAGAGGAACATGGGATGTATTCTTACATGTTAAATGACAGTTTGGTCCTTTACTTGTTTAAAGGTTAGGTTGTATTTGTTTCTGTTGAGTTGTAGTCATTCCTTACATATTTTGGACATTAACTCTTTGTCAATGATGTTTTACAAGCATTCTCTTCCATTCCTTAGGTTATTTTTCATCCCGTTAGAGACATCACTTTTGGGACAGATGGTTATTAGTTTGATGCAGTCTCTCTTGTCTGTTTTTGCTTTTGTCTTTTAGTATGTGGGGTCACATCCAAATTAACCGGGAGTAAGGCCAATGTCAAGAAACTGTTCTCCTATTTCCTTGTAGAAGTTTTGCTTTCTCTGGCCCAATATTTAAATCTTTAATCCATTTCATGTTGATTTTTATGCATAACATGTCCAATTTCATTATTTTGCATGTGGATATCCAGTTTCCCCAGAAGTATGAGCTGACGAGATTGCCCCTTCTCTCCTGTGTGTTTTTGGTGCTTTTGTTAAGCATTTGTTGACCACATACACTTTGTTACTCACAGCTGATTACAGATAAATAAATGTGAGTTTATTTCTAGACTTTCTGCATGGTTTGTCTGTCTTTACTCTGGTAACAAACTATTTGGATTCTTGCAATTCTGTAGGGAATCCAGAAGTGGGATGCTTCCAACATGGCTCTTCTTTGTCTAGAGTATAATGTTACTCAATCTTTTTTGGTTCTGTGTGAATTTTTAAAGTGTTTTCCTTATTTCTGTAGAAATGATATTGGGATTTAATTGTTTGCAGTGAATGAACATAAGAGCTTCCTCATGCTGGACAACCATTCTGCAACTGAGCCTCATTCCTCAATGTTCACAGGCCTTGCTCTGTGTTGTGAGACAATGGTTTGTACCCTGTCAATTGTATCTTAATAAAACGCTGATTGGTCAGTAGCCAGGCAGGAAGTATAGGTGGGACAACCAGGAAGGAAGTAGAGGCAGGGCAATGAGAATGCTGGAAAGAGGGAAGTGCAGTCTGCAGTTGTGACCCAGCCACAGAGCAAGCAAGATGTGACTGCCTCACTGAAAAAGGTACCAAGCCACGAGGCTAACAAAGACAAGAATAATGGGCTAATAGAAGATATAAGAGTCAATAAGAAGTCTGAGCTACTAGGCCAATCAATTTATAACTAATGTAGACCTCTGTGTGATTTCTTTGGTGGCTAAATGGTTGTGGGACCTGGTAGGACAGAAAACAGACAACAGAATGGTGC
Organism: Microtus ochrogaster; assembly: GCF_000317375.1. Taxonomy (NCBI): domain Eukaryota; kingdom Metazoa; phylum Chordata; class Mammalia; order Rodentia; family Cricetidae; genus Microtus; species Microtus ochrogaster. Next base: position 28,202,018 of record NC_022013.1, read on the forward strand.
CCAATGTGTGGACAATTGCATCCACATAAACCGTGAGAGAGTTTGGGAAGTAATTCTAGATACAAAATAATAGCTTTAAGCATGGCTTCTTGGTAGCAGCAATTTCTTAGGTCTGCCCTGCTTGCTAGAGGCAAGTGCTCTTACTTAAAAGAGACTTCCTGATTCAGTTTTAGCTGCAGAACCTTGCAGCTCTTTTAAGAGATTCTGTCATGAAACACTTAAATAGTGTTGATGAAAAGCTGACCACATTCTTTTTGGTGGTGGCAGGCAACTTGAAATGTCATAGAGTTGTGGCAATAAACATGGCTCTGGCCAGTACCTCTGCCATGAGTCTGGAATCTCAGAAAGCTAAAGGATGGGTTGGATCCAGTCATCAAAGCCATGGCTTTAATCCTAGCCATATTGCTTAGCAAATTAAAGACTCACGTGGTCAGAAAAAGAGAGATACAGAAAGATTGTTTCAGAAGAAAAAGCCTCTAAACAGTTTATAGTGTGTTTAAAAATATATGTAGACTTGGGAGAGAAAAAGAAAAAAATGTTAAAGTCCTTAAAAAAGAAAGAAAGAGAGTAGTTGGGTGTGGTGGCACACAATTTTAACCCCAACACTTGGGATACAGAGGCAGGCAGACCTCTGTGAGCTCAAGGTGTGGTGGTACACATCTTTAATCCCAACACTTGGGAGGCAGAGGCAGACAGATCTCTGTGTGTTCAAGGACAGCCTGGTCCACAGAGGGAGTTTCAGGACAGCCAAAGATACACAGAGAAACCCAGTCTCAAAAAGATAAAAATTAAAAGTAAAAGTAAAAGAAATAGAATTTAAAGCCACGTAAAGATGGAAAATACAAAGAGAGTCTGTGTATTGTATATTATTATGTTCTCTTTGAATTGTTTGACAGCTGAGGAAAGAGCAACAGCTGCTAAAAGACATTTAAATATAAATTCTGCTGGATTAATAAAACAAATATTTTGTAAATACCTTGACTTCAAAATTGAAGTCAAAAGGTAAGTTACTTTGGAGAAGAAGTTTTGTTTTTGTTTCCACAGGGAATGAGAGGCTGTGGATTCATTCTAGGGTAAGAAAAATCAAGTTTGATCAAGGAAGACCCCCTGAGAAATCTCTGATAGGAGCAGATGTCCCAGATGTCTGAGTTCTACATCAAAGATACTCTAGTCAGGACTTGATCATAATTCAAACTTTTCTTTACATCACCCAAAGATATACATATGTATATATATGTATATAATAAGATATATATCTTATTATATACATACATACATACACACACATATATATGTATATTTCTGTAACTACTATTAGTTGCAAATGTTTACTCTAAAACTATTTTTAGTGTGGCGTCTTTAGAAACATAAGTTCATGTTAATAGAAAACAAATAATTTTCTTTCTTTTGATTTACATATCTAATTATTCTGTGTGATTCTTTGTATGATTGCTAAGGCTTAGAGTGCTTTGTTGAGCAAATATGGCAAGAGAGGGCCACTCTGTAATGTGGCAAGAGTGGGAGGGACCCTCTCTGCTTTGTATCATATCTTAAAGAAAAACTTTTATACTTTTCACATTAATATCACCTTGATCTTTTCATCAGTGGTCCTTAGATTATGTCCAGCAAATATCCTTCCATACTGACTCCTGAGAATCTAATCATGAAAGCGTGCTGGAATCCATCAAATGCTTTTGTTCCGTTTACTGAGATGTTGATGTACTTTCTATTTTTGTTCTGTTAGTGTGGTGTATCATATTGATTAATTTGTATATGTTAAGCCTACTTGTTTCTGGGGATTAATTTCATTTTGTCAGGATAAGTAATCCTTTTGATATGTTGTTGAATTTGGCTTGCTAGTATTTTACTAAGAAAGTTTGCATTTATTTTTGAGTTACTGGATTCCAGATTTCCTGTGTTGTCTTTATATGGCTTCAGTAGCAGAGTGATTAGAATCTCAAGAAATGAGCTTAAAAATATTTATTCTACTTTGGGAGGAGAGTAATAAAACTTCAAGAAGATAGATAATGGATTATTTTTAAAAAATATTTATTAGACCAGTCCAATTATATTATTAGATTACAGCTTTCTTTCTTCTCTTTCTTTCTCTTTTTCTTTATTTCTCCTTCCCTTCCTTCTTTTATTCTTTTTTCCTTTTTTCTTTTCCTTCCTTCCCTTCTTTTTTCCCCTCTCTCTTTTATTTAATCTCCTTTAATCTTCTTTTTGTGGATCCCTTCAGGTTTTTTATTTCAGTATGATCCCAATATCCTAGTCTATTCCTGTGGTAGACCTGGCCATGATGTTTTGGAGGAGAATGGAAGTGACATTTTGAACTTTGGACTGGAAAACTTGAGTGCTTAGAGCTCAATGAGCTCATGTTGGAACTTGGAAGACATCCTGAGAGCAACGTAGATGATTGAAGTCTAGCTCCCAGGAAGTTCGAGAGCCTCTTAAATACTCTACCACAGATATTTCAGTGATATTTTGATTTAGGTATCTGTGGTTTTGCTTAGCTGGGACTGGAGAATCAGCTGTGGCTAACAAGAGACCAGTACCGCTAAAGAGAAACCTTTGCTTTCCTAGGACAATGAGTGCTGGTTACCTAGGGTTGAAAAGTCAGCTGTGATCAATACAAACCAGCATTGTCAAGGGGAACTATCTGGAAAGCATTTCCTTGGGGGCCGTTGCAGCCTTAGTTTCCTCGGAGTCACCAGGATTGAAACAGTCGTGAAGAGAAGCAAAGGAAATATTTGAGGGAAGGGAACCATGACGAGAATATGTTGTTTGACAAAGACAGTCTATTTGAATACAAAAAGAAAACATCATAGTTAGCTTTGTTAGCTTAAGTTTCAATTTGACAGTTGGGAAGAAGAAATCTCAGCTGAGGAATTGCCTTCATCAGACTGGCCTGTGGAACATATCTGTGGGGCATTTTCATGACTGCTGATTGATGTGAAAGGGCTCAGCTCACTGTGGGCAGTGCCGTCCTGGGAAGGCAGGCCTAAGGAATATAAGAAATGTGACATTGACACTGATCATATTGAAAAAAAAAATACAGCAGAAGGAGGAAAACTGACATCTCAAAATGTTTGACTCTTAATTCACGACCATGATAATATACTACCATCCATTAATGCTTCAAACATTATAACTAATGTCTCAGGGTTTTCAAGGTGGCTCTGATTTTGCAAATTGTTGATTATATTTGTGTGTGTGTGTGTGTGTGTGTGTGTGTGTGTGTGTGTGTGTGTGTGTATTTAAATGTTGGATGGTTTTGGTGCTATTTTTAAGTGGTATTTGATTTAAATTTCATTTCTACTAGTTTATGAACACACTTGATTTTTGTATGGTAATCGTGTACTCTGAGGCCCTGTTCCATGACATTATTATATGTAAAGAACAGATTTTAATATGTTGATGATTTTTAAAAGTGGATTAAAATGTTATCCATGAAAGAATATAGTTTTCTTTTCTTTTTTTTTTTTAAGATTTATTTATTATGTATACAACATTCTCCCTCCATGTATACACGCACGCCAGAAGAGGGCAACAGATCTCATTACAGATGGTTGTGAGCCACCATGTGGTTGCTGGGAATTGAACTCAGGACCTTTGTAAGAGCAGCCAGTGCTCTTAAACCACTGAGCCATCTCTCCAGCCCTAGTTTTATTTTCAAATAGAAAATTTTGTGTGCTTTATTTAAATGGTTAGGTTGTCCTATATAACACTAAATGAAAGCCATAAGAACAGATTGCCTGGTATCACAGAGAAAACCATAATGTTTTCAATATTTAATAAGGTGTTGTTGCAGGACTTTTAAGACGCTTTTTAATGTCAAGTAATTTTAACACTATGCCTGTATCTTTTAGTGTGCATCTCTCTGCCTGTTTTGTGAATATATGCAAAATTTTGTCAAGTGATTTTGTTTACATCATTTAAATAATTATACTGATCTCATTTTTATTCTGTTGAAATACTGAATTCTATGTTTTTAAATGTCAAATGAAATTCCTGTATTAAATTTCATTCAGTCATTATGTTAGGATTTTTAAAAGAAAAAGAACCAACAAGAGACACATACGCTTAGAGATCCATAGTAAATATATGTATATAACATATTATTAATAATAAATAATTTGTTAATGACCGAGAAGTGTTTGATTTGCTATCTATAACCTAAAACAATAGTGGTGTAATGCTAAAAAGTGGAAGTCTAATGGTATAAGAACAGGGGAGACTGGCCTTTCAGTTCAAGAAGTCAGTTTAAGAGAAAGCATTACACCATGCTCTGGTATTTTGAGACTTTCAAAGAAGGGTGATACCTACCTGTGCTGGGGAAGGGCCATGTGCTCCTTAGCTCACTACTTCAAATGCCTATCCTGGAACAGTTTTCTAACTATCAACACACTGTGTTGTTTAACCAGATATCTGACCATAACTCAGCCTAGTCAAGATGAGACATAAAATTACACATCTCTAACTGTTCAGAGTTTTAGATAATATTAGACTTTTATGGTTAAAATATAGTTAAAGCTTACATCTGTGATCACAGAGAAACATTGGTCTATAATGTCTCTCCTTGGAATATTTATCATGTAGTTTTTATGTCTGGGTAATGTTGGCTTTTGTGAATTTCTTGGAAGCACTTAGATGAAAATGATGGGCATGAGAGTGGGATTGCTGGCCCCGCCCCCTTGTTTGCTGTGTGCTGAAGAGGGTAAGGCAAAGATGCCTTCTCCCCTTTTCCTTGCTGCCTGCAGCAGGCAAGAGAACTGATCAGCTGCAGGAATCTAGAAAGTGGGCTCTGCACCTCACCACAGCAGCACAGTGGTGCTGACCCTGTTGGAAGGGGTGTGGGTGAACTGGCTCCAGAACGGGACCTTGAAATATCGGGTCCTGCCCCTCATCTGCCACATGGTGGTGTGGGTGAGGGAGAGATGCTCTCCTCCTCCCCTTAACACCTGTGGCAGCTGGGAGTGCTGGATCTGAGGTCTTAAGAGCAGGGAAGCTGTCCCTAGGCCTCACCAGGTGCAGTACTCTGGAAAGTGGCCCTTGCACCTCACCTGGGCAGCACAGTAGAGCTGACCATGATGATACAGATGTGGATAAGCTCACCCTGAGGGCATGAAAGCAGGAGAGCTGGCTCTGCATCTTACTCAATGATACAGAGGGTGAACTAGCCAGGGAAATGCTGAAGAGGTCACTCTGATGGTGAGGATGGGGAAAAGCTGGCAGGATGACCAACCCTACCCAGGCCTAGAACCAGGGTTATGAGTTGGCTCACCCCAACATCCACCCCATCCGTGATCTGCTGGAGCACATGAAGGGGCGTGTCCTGTAGATCCAAAGCTGCCTTATCTCCGTGGCACAGGACAGCAACAGAATATCCAAGGGAAGTCCAAGTGAGGGCCCAGTATCAATGGTATAGGAGAAACCAGAGACCTAGGTCCATACCAATGACTCTTTGCAATAAACACCCAAGTAAAGACAAAAGGATATCCTGTGTGACTCATTGGGTCACTCCTCAGCTTCCATGATGAGATTTCCCTCCCTCCCTCCCTCCCTCCCTCCTTCCTTCCTTCCTTCCTTCCTTCCTTCCCTCCTTTCTTTCTCTTTCTTTCCCTTTCTTCTCTTAAATTTTATTTCATTTTATTTTGACAGGAAAGTTGCAAGGGCAGAGGGCTGATATAAAGAGACAGAAAGATGAATGGGATCCAGATTCATGATGTGAAAGACACAAAGAATAAATTTAAAAGGTTTACAAAGGAAAATAAAAAATGGTGTTATTTATTCTTTAAATACTTGATAAAGGTCACAAGTGAAGCCCTACTTTTCTTTCTTAGGAGATTTTACATTGTGATGTTGACTTCTCTAACAGATTAGCAGGTTTCTCTTGATTGATTCTGAATTTTTACTTTGTCGAAGGAATTTCTCAATCTCCATGTCATTAAAATTATTGGTATGAATTTTTTTATAATATGATTTTACTACCTTTCTTTTCACTCTTGGTACAATTGTCCTTTCTTCTCAACAGCTTTTCATGCTCCTCTTTCATTAATATTTTTCTTGACTCTTTGTAACATGAAGGGCCAGCTTGTTGGGGATTCTGTCTTACCTGGTACCCCACAGCCGGCAAGCCCCAAAGAAAATTACACAGAGATCTCCATAAGTTATAAAACTGATTGGCCCATTAGCTCAGGCTACTTATTAGCTCTTGTAGCTCATATTAACCCATTATTTTTATCTAGGTTAGCCACATGGCTCAGTACCTTTCTCAGCTGGGTTGCTTACACTCTGCCTCGTCGGTGGTCTTGACAGAACTGGGGGGAATCGGCTTCCTCCTTCTCAGAATTCTGTTCTTATCGCCCCTACCTCTACTTCCTGTCTGGTTGACCCACCTATACTTCCTGCCTGGCCAATCAGCTTTCATTTAAAACATGTTTGACAGAATACAGACAATTCTCCCGCACCAACTCTTTCAAGAGAGACTTCCTTCCTGTAACTTTTATTAGAAGATATTATATTCTGTTTTGTCATTATTGTTAATTTAATACTGTACCTACTTTAGAAATTAATCTTTTTTTATATATGTATATGTGCTGACTAATTTTATGTCAACTTGACACAGCCTGGAGTCATCTGAAGGAAAGAAGTCTCAATTGAGAAAATGTCTTCTTAGGATCAGGCTGCAGGCAATTCTGTTGGACATTTATCATTAGTGACTTTGGTGGGCAGTCCCAGTTCATTGTGGCTGGTGTCACACCTGAGCTGGGTTCTATAAGAAAGCAGCCTGAGTAAGCCATGAGGTCAAGCCAGTAAGAAACACTTTTTCATGACTGCTGCATCAGCTCCTGTTTCCAGGAGGAAACTTAGATCATCCATGTGGCCATGGGTTTAGAATTGTTCACTGGAGATTGGTACGCTACTCAATGGGTACATAACTGAAAATAATGACCACCCCTTCCTCAGCAGTTGTCAGTAGCCAGTCTTCCAGTCGGCTACTTTATGAGTCTTTCCCTGGACTATTATTGACTGTTGTTACTCCCACTTCTCTGTAGGCCTTGTTGGTACCCACAGCTACTCTGAGGTCCTGACAGCATTGGCTGTGCTGTGCTTAGGAGACCGTATAACATAGTCCTTTCCATGTCTTCCAAGTCTTACATTATTTTTCCCTTCTTTCTGAAGTGATCTCTGAGGCTTAGATAGGGTGGAAAGAAGGATCTTTGTGGGAAGTATACTTTGTCAAGTATTAATATAGTCATAATGCTTCATTCTCTTTCATTACTGAAACTCATTACATAGTCAAATTCACCATTACTCAGATGCTTTTAATTTTTTGACAAGCATTAATAGTTGTCAGCTTTCACTAATATTAAGATATAAAACAATTTTATCTCTCTTTTGAAGTCTCTGGATTTTCATTTTGAAAATTTTGAAATCTCTTCAGTACACTAGCCTGTAGTAACAACTGGTCAGTTTTTGTTTCTATGGTCTGTCTTTTCTACATGGTTCTCCAAGTGAAATCAGTCATATGTCACACTTTTATGCTACCTAATATTTTTTAAATAATCATTTAAAGAGTCATCCATGCTGTTGCTTGCTTAGTAGCTTGTTTTATTACCGAGAATTATTTAATATATGGCTACAGGAATCCCTAGTTTCCCAATTATGCTGTTTGCACATTCTTGACCATTTGGCCATGCTGCTAGCCCTTGAACAAAAATCGGGATAGATCTGTACCTCTGACTAGGTCTTATTGCAAACAAATGCTCAAACAACTACTCTCCTTGACATTCTGAGCAATGAAAACTTTTCCCATCCTTAAGAGTTGTTTCTGAATGATTGTGCTATTACAGCTGTTTATTTTGGGGGGTCTGCAGATTATCATGAAGAAGAATCTGAAGCTAATTCTGACAATTTCATTTTTTAGTCAACTGGTTATAACAAATTTCCCATGAGGTCACAGATGTGGGCTGAGTGTCAAGAGACTGAAAGTCTAGCAATAACAACAACCATGAAATTCTGGGCTACTTTTTCATGTAAAATATTTATGCCTTTAGATCTGCGCATGCCTGATTCATAAATACCACATTGTTGATGAAGTGCAGTGCCTATGGTTTGGTGGATCAGAAAACATCTACATTATTACAGACAATTGACATTGCATGAAAATTTGCTCCCTTGTCATCAGCTTCTTTAGTTATTTAGTAGGACCCAGCACCAAGTCAGAAATTGTTCTTAAAAAAGTAACAAAGTCTTCCAAGGACAGTATTGCAATGTTAAACTCGATTGCCAATTTGAATGGATTAAGAAACAATTAGGACATGAGGAGGCACATCTTTGAGTGTGCTTATTTTTCTGGTTTTTTTTTTTTTTTCGAGACAGGGTTTCTCTGTAGTTTTTGGTGCCTGTCCTGGAACTAGCTCTTGTAGACCAGGCTGGCCTCGAACTCACAGAGATCCGCCTGCCTCAGCCTCCCGAGTGCTGGGATTAAAGGCGTGCGCCACCACCGTCCAGCTGGCCACACCTATTTTAACAAAGCTTAATAGTGTCACCACTGCCTGTGAGCCTATGGGGTCATTTTCATTCAAACCACTGTAGTGTTTAAACCATGAACCACAATAAATCCTTTCTCCCATAACTTGTTCTTTCCAAGAATTTGGTTGCATAGAAGAGTAATTTGTAGCTTTATCCAAAATTGTAAATATCTCCATGGTGTTTGGTGATGCCGGTTTTTCTCCATGATTCTTCGGAGAAAATACTGAGTCCTGCACCTGCACCAAGTCAGCCCCATTTCTGGGAGACACACAATTCCTCTGACAGCTCATTCTAGCTTGAGGTTTCTTTGATGGTCTTTCTGAACATATCTTCAACTGCTGGCAGTCCAGGGCACTTCTAACAACCTCCCTCTCAGGATCAGAGTGACGTGACACACTGACAGCTTCCCCAGTTTCTCCTGGTCCCTTCCATTTCCCTTCAAACGATGTCTAAGAAATCCTCATCTCTTTAGTCCTGTCATGGAATCTGCTCTCAACTGCCTCCTCTTAGTCCCAGAAACTGTTTTCCTTGCCTAAAACTGTTAGTATTAACCTCCTAACAACTACTTGACTTTCTATGTTTCTGCTGTCATCCTGGAAACATTTTCATTGGTATGTCTGAACTATAACATCGAGGACTTTAGGATTAAAGTTTCTTGCATTGTCATAAGATTGGGCTCTATCAGACCCAGGCTAGCTGGTCTTGGTGAATTCCCGAAAGATCATCCCCATTGTCTCAGTGTGAGGGTGTACCCCTCGCGGTCCTGAGTTCCTTGC
>NC_022013.1:28211846-28219273 GCF_000317375.1 Microtus ochrogaster
CGGGGGAGGGGGAGGGAAATGGGAGGCGGTGGCGGGGAGGAGGCAGAAATCCTTAATAAATAAATAAATTTAAAAAAAATAAAAAAAATAAGATTGGGCTCTTCTCCAGATGTATAAATTTGAGGGGAAATCTTGGGGAAGCTCATTTTGAAGAAGAATAATATATGTTCTGAGGTAAGAGCTTGCTTTGAGCCTTCAGAAGCCACGGTAAGGAATTCACTGTGAATAAAACAGAAAGACTGCACCATCTAAAGTCTGGGTCACTCAGGTGTAGAAGGACCTCATATTCATGTAAGATTGACAGCATTCCAATGATTCCAAAAGATAAAATTTTCATCAGCAAACAGGGATTCAGATTTGTGTATTTATTCCACAGACATTCACCAAGCTACCTCCATCTACAGCAGGCCCAGGGCACAGGTTGAGTGGCATCTCCTCTTGATGTGGACCATTCAGTAGGGTGAGTGGTTGAAGTTAATAAAGACATAGAGAAGGTGTTAGCTGGGAGCAGACAGCTCTGCAAAGGCAGAAAGAGGTTGATCTGGGCTGATCTGGAAGCATGCTCTCCCCCATGAAACTGGGAGACAGATGTAGGAGTGAACAGTGGAGGGAGTGCCTGCCTAATGACATTCCTGTCTCTAGGAAGCAGGAGGGGAGGCCTCTGCTGAGTGCACTGATAATGTATTCATGTGTTCAGTGATTGGAAAATCTCTGAGCATGAGTCTTTGTGTGGCCATCACGGTTAGTTTTATCTTTCTAACAAGGCTATAAAAATCAGGCCCTGAGGTTTTCTTTTGTTTGTTTTAATAAGGCTTGATGAAGGTGCATGTTAATCAGAAAAGCATTATTGGACAATAAGTCAGCAGGCAGATACACGTGTGTATGTGTGTGTGTGCTTATGTATGCATGTATGGTTAGAGAAATAGAATTAGATTCCTTAGGGTGTTCTGACTATTTCAGGGTTTTTCCAGAAGTGCATATTTGATAGTCCTAAGTCTCCTCTGGGTCACTGTGGGAAGGAAGGCACTGAGGTTTAAAAATAGTGTCTCTAGACTTCAGCACTGGAGAACCAAGAATATTGAAACAAGTTTTGTTTACTTTCAAGATTATTGAACTGCCATTTAGTTACATTGCTAGAAAACAATATCTAGGCTGGCAAATGTTAGGTAAGAAAAAAGGGGAGGCCACAGGGTGAAAAGAAGAAAACAAAGACATGTCTGTTGGCATAGTCTGAAATTCCAGTTACTTGGAAGAATGAGACAGTAGTATTGCTAGGTCAATACTAGCCTGGGCAATTCTAGTTACTTGGAAGAATGAGACAGTAGTATTGCTAGGTCAATACTAGCCTGGGCAATTCTAGTTACTTGGAAGAATGAGACAGTAGTATTGCTAGGTCAATACTAGCCTGGGCAATTCTAGTTACTTGGAAGAATGAGACAGTAATATTGCTAGGTCAGTACTAGCCTGGGCTCTATAGTGAGAGCCCTGTTTCAAGGGAAAAAAGTTCTGTAACACACGTTCTGTGGAAAGTGCTGAAGTGCTGACTGGGAGAGGGAAAGGAAAGACAGGATGACTTGATCACAAGGGTCTTACTTTCTGAAGAAGAAATCCCAAGTGTCCTGACATTAAAGGTCAATAATCCTGACATACTGGTTTATGGTATGTCACGACTACTACAGGATTTAACTGCTGAGTGGTTGGAGAAACTGAAACATAGAAGACAGGAACCCAAGACTTAGGAAAGCCTTCTAGAGAAGTTGTGGGAACAGAGCACATTTGGATAATTGCTGGTCATTGATTAAGACTGAGGAGTAGCATCCAGGTAAGAAGTGGAGAAGAGCCGGAGATGGGCTGGGGCTAAAGTCACTATATGTCCTTTGACGTTTGTGGCACTTAGTGGCAGGATTATCTTTCCTTAACAAGATGCTTAAACTACAGATGACACAAGATGCCTGCAGAGACATTGTGTTTTAGTTAAAGGCAAAATTCCAAGGGTGAAGCATTGAGAAGAGGCTTAATCAGGTTTGTGGTTTACAGTCTGAGAACTCCAGGTGACTGACACAGAGGCAGGACCACATTCAGCATGTTTGGTGAGTAGTCAAGGTAAAGACTCTGGGGTGTGGGACTGACTGGCCATCGCAGGAGTGGGAGGATTAAGATTGAGGGGAGCCCTCCAGATGCTCTCAGTACTAACTGGAGCATATTGTTGTAGACTGACACGTTAAAAGCTGTGTCTCAGAAATGCGAGGAAACAGTGAAGCAAATCCCTGGATGATGAAGAATATTTCATCTGAAGGATGCATGGTGGTGGTGGGGGTGCTGAGGCGGCAGGAGGCAGATGTTCCATCCAGGGCCTTGACGTGAGGAATAGAGAGAGAACTAGTTTTGGAAAGGAATAAGTATGTGGTGATCAATGTTGGCTCAGAAATTAATAAGCTATTTGTTACTTGATATTCTGTATTACTCTGAGAAGAATTGAAACAGGACATGACAAAAAATGATAAATAAAAGGAAGCTACAAGATTTCAATCACTTGAGGAAAAAGTACTTGTGTAATATAGAAATTTACATATGAATCATGAAGAATGATGTAATTAATACGCACATAATGATAATTATATAAAAAAGAGTAGAAAATATTTATCAGGTCCAAGTGATGAATCATTCTGCTGTGCTTTACAAGTATGACATGCTACTTTTCTTGTTGGGACAAAAGCAACTTAAGGAAGGCAGGAATTCCTTTGGTATACAGTTAGAGAGAGTGCCATGAGTCTGTCACAGCCCGAAGTCTTGACACAGAAGCTTGAGCATCTGCTCCCACTGCAGATGCAGTTAGGAAGCCCGGAGAAATGAAGGCTTCCATTCACTTTGCTTTCTCCTTGCCACTCTGTCCAGGACCACAGGCCATGAGATGGCATTGTCTGCATTTAGGGTGTGTCTTCCCACTGCAGTCAACCCAGGGTGGAAACTCGCTCACTGACACATCCCGAGACTTAGGCTGGGTGATCAGACCCAGTGATCTGATCAAGTGGTTCCTGCAGGACCAGCAGTAGTAATGGCAGAGATAGAATAGAAGGAAAAGGAGCGAGAGAAAAAGAACATTTACAGGCCGGTGGGAAGGGGCTGCCCAGCAAAAGGAAAAGCAGACAGGCTTGACATGCCAGCAGTGGGACACCAGCAGTCCTGGCTGGTAGAAATTAGAAAGAAGCTGAGAGGGAACCTTATCATTTGCAGCATTGGAAAGCGATCTGAGTCCAGGGTCCCCACGAGGGAAAGTGGAGAGAGCCTGGCCGAGTCAGGCACCAATGCCATTCTTTTTTTAAAGATATAATGATGGAAGGCCGGTCCCACAAGGGGCAGGGGTTCCACGATGGGCAGCCGGTCCTACCAGGGGTAGCAGTGGGTGACCTGAGGCCTCAGCGGGTCCCCTTGGCCTCAGTGGATCACCTTGGTGGGTTTGAGAGCAAGACAGATGAGAGACAGACAGATGTATCATGCAGACAGAGTTGGGATAGGCAAGTTTCTTTAGTGGGTTATGGTGGGAAAAGAGAAAGGGGAAAGAGGAGAAGGGGGAAGATGAGAGGGGGAGGGGGAAGGGGGCACAGAGAGAGGGAGAGAAAGAGGGAGAGAGATAAAGAGAGAAGAAGGGGGAGAGAGGGACAGACGGTAGTTACCTCTTCAGAAGAGATATGAAAAGAGAGAGGAGAGGAGAGAGAGAGAGAGAGAGAGAGAGAGAGAGAGAGAGAGAGAGAGAGAGAGCAGGCTGGAGGAGGCAGGGTATCTGCTTTGCTCAGTGGAAGGGGAGGGTTTGGGAGAGGGTAACCCAGGCCAGCTGTGTACTTAAGAGTTTTGCCTAAGTGTCACCCTCTCAGACAAATACTATTGTTCTATATTGTATGTCCAGAGAGGTTACAGTAACTTTTGCAAAGTCAGAGTGAGAGGAGAACTCAAGGTTGACCCCTTTGCTTTTCCCCGTTGTCCTGAGAACGTGTCCACAAAATCCTCAACTTCCATACAGTTTACTGAAAATGACAGTATACTCAGTGAACAAGCAAGCTACTACAGGAAGGTTTATGTTTCTTCAGTCTGATTCCAACAGAAAAAGGGTAAAATGTGCCTGTCAGAGTTTTTTCTTCCTTTATGTGTGTGGTCCATAAACATGATATCTTGTAGACTCCTGTTACACACACACACACACACACACACACACACACACACACACACACACAAGCACACACACACACACATGCATTTTGAAAACGACCTTATAATTTGCTTGGAGACATTTACATGAAGCACTCCTAAGAGATTTTTTCCAAAGGAAGACTGAGTAAATCTTCCACATGAAAATGCAGTTTCTATGTGCTCTAGAATGTCAAAGATTTAAATTCTTTACAAATCCTATTTCCACTATTTGGTTGAACCAAGTATTTGAAAATAGATTCCATACTTTAACATCAAGTACTACCAATGTGTGACTAATGCCTAGGTGTGATCCCTTGACAAAGCTCCTTGACTGTGCTCTATTCCAGTGTTTCTACTTCTTTCAGAACATCTTCACTGGATGCCCAACTACTAAACAATGAACAGAGAAATAAAGGCCAATGTCCAGATTGAATGTGTAGCTTTAGGACTGGAAAGAGAAGAATAGCTCAGTGATTGAGAGCCCTTGTTGATCTTAGAGAAGACCCAGGCTCTATTCTCAGCACTCACATGGAAGCTCATAATCATATGTCATTCCAGTCCCAATAGATTAGATGTCCTCTTCTGACCTCTCCGGGCATCAGGCATGAATTTGTGCACAGACCTAAATGCAAGCAAGACACTCATACACATAAATCTAAACATTAGAAAGGGAGAGATGGCTTTATGTTTTCCCAGCCTTATTTGAATCCCAGTTCTACCGTCTTTCAGCTCTGTGACTGAACATCTTGAACACCCTTCAAGACTCGGATACTATGCCTGTAAAATGGCACAAGTAACAGAGCTCATACCAAATGTCAGGAGGACTGTGGGTGTTCAGATCAAGTGGTCTGAACCGACAAGATTAGTTGGATGGGTGAGTCAGCCATTTATGGTTCCAGCTTTTGCTCCCTGCCACGGATCGTGGCGTGCAGCTCAGCAACATGGCAGCTCATGGTGCTAAGTTCTCTCTCTACTTCATGTATGAATGGTGTGGCCACACGGATGTAATTCTGTTTTAAATGTATGTTCTACACAGCCTCTATGTCTCTCTTGTTATTATATTTTAAACTCTGGCTCTAAAAATGTGGTTTCTCCGTACAGCATATGACCGCCTCCATTTTTACTAAGGTCAAGTGACTTCACCACCATCTTAACTAAGGTCAGGTGACCTCACCATCATCTTAACTAAGGGCAGGGCAAGTGACCAAGTCCCACCATCTTTACAGAGGTATTTTCTTCCTAGTCCCACGGTTTACTTGCACTTTTGTCTCTAAATTCCTCTTACTCCCTCCCCCCACCCTTTTTCTAGAAAGGTAACTTCTGTCTTTCTCCTCTTCCCCACTTTTTGCTTCCCTTCCCCCCTTCTCCCATCACTGCTGGGCCCTGCTCTGCCTCATGGGCTCTCCTCTGGTTCCCAGCTTGGTGGCGTACAGGCATTCTGTCCTGCTAGCACCTCCCCCCATGCTGCCTCCCACCACTGCAGAAGAATCTGTCTCTCTTCCATTAACAGAGCCCTATTTCTATCTTTGTTGTGCTGCAGGTAAAAATCTTAAACATCCTAAACGTGGACCTTCTGCCAGCCCACTTCCCAAGTCCACTGGGACAAAAAGACTGTTCCCTTTTTCCTTCTGCTTCCAGACTGAGTTCCTTCCTTTTATCTCTCTCTGAAGAAGCTTCTCTTCTTTCCTACCCCCCTCTGTTTTTTTCTTCATCCCCCTTCTCCCTCTCTCTCTCCTTTCCCCTTTCTTTCCATAACCCACTAAATATCTATCCAATCTCACTTTGCATGGCGTGCCTATCTGTCTCTGTCTCTCATCCACTGTGGTTACCGCTCCTTGTGGGACTGGCTGCCCCGCTGAGGTCTCTCACCTGCCATGGGGCTCCCTGCCTGGGATCTGCTGCCCCTCATTGTCCACTGACCACTACAGCCACTCAGGGAATGGTGCCATTTTATTTTTACTATTATACCCAGAACAGGATTTAAATTCTGCAAATACCAAAAGTTACCTATTAATAATAATGATGGCAGACACTACACTTGGTCCTATATGTGAGCTGTGTCCTTCAAATTTTGCAAGTACCCTCTGAAGCAGATGATGTAATCACCCTCATCTTAGTTGGGACAAAACTAATTTCAGGGTAGAGAATCTCTCTATAGTTAGATACTTAATGGTATGCCCAGATCATGGAGTCCCCCAAAAACTAACTAGGAGACTGTGTCCTGTATATAAAAGCAAAGAGCCTTAAATCTCACACAGGTTTGTGAACTGAGACTCTCCGTATGCCCAACTTATTGGAGTGACTGGAGAGCCACAAATTCAGGTGGGGCTGGTTTTTAATAGTAATAAAAATAGGGGTAAGGGATTTCTAAGAGTCACGACTCCCGATTGGCTCACATTTGTCTAGGGGTGTCCTGGTGAAAAGCAATGGGTGTATGCTGGCAGGTGATCCTATCTACAATGGTTGGAATGTTAGGAATTTCCCTTGGATTGTCTGTTCCTGAGTGGTGCCTGGGTAGTCTTAGTTTGTGTTCTTTCTTGGAACCAGGTATTGTCTTAGGTAAACTATT
Source organism: Microtus ochrogaster (assembly GCF_000317375.1). Classification (NCBI taxonomy): domain Eukaryota; kingdom Metazoa; phylum Chordata; class Mammalia; order Rodentia; family Cricetidae; genus Microtus; species Microtus ochrogaster. Next base: position 28,218,601 of record NC_022013.1, read on the forward strand.
GAGAGTTGGCCTCTATTGAGTTTGTCACGACTGGGTCTTACACTTAGCAGGTGATAGACTTGGAGTCTGACCCACACCAGCTGATACCAGAGGCAGGACATCGTTCTGCAACTTCCTCCATTCCCTTGCCCCCTCTGGAAGCTTCTGCTGGGACAGTTTTGACTTTCTGGTTGTGCATATGATGTTTCAACTTCATCACCTCCTGTGTTTGTCTCTGGTGTAATTGATGCTGTCAACCCAAAGAAAGGGCCAGTTTCAATGAGGAATTTTACCAGAACTTCCAAGAAGACCTAATACCTATACTCCTTAAGGTATTTCACAATATAGAAACAGAAGAGTCCTTGCCAAATTCCTTTTATGAAGCTACAGTTACTCTGATACCAAAACCTCACAAAGACTCAACCAAGAAAGAGAATTATAGGCCAATTTCACTCATGAACATTGACGCAAAAATCCTCAACAAGATACTGGAATATCAAATCCAAGAACACATTAGAAAAATTATCCATTATGATCAAGTAGGCTTCATCCCACAGATGCAGGGCTGGTTCAACATACGAAAAACTATCAATGTAATCCATCATATAAACAAACTGAAAAAAAACCATATGATCATTTCATTAGATGCTGAAAAAGCATTTGACAAAATTCAACATCCCTTTATGATAAAAGT